>NW_020272828.1:421427-434426 GCF_003268045.1 Sipha flava
AAATTAAAGCCATGTGTATTTTGATTAGAAAATTCAAAAACTTAATGTTAATATCTCGGATAAAAAATATATCTGATTGCGTATATATTACATAAGAGACACAAAAAAAAAAAAAAAACAAAAATAATATTTAGCAATTATATATAAAATGAATTGTGCATAAATTGAAATTAGTTTTAAATAATAGTTCTCCTTTAATGTACATGTATGAAAATAAATCAAAATTTTTGTTAATATACGGTGTTGTAATACAGTTATTGTTAATGTGTTTTGATACTGTTTTTATTTTTAAATAATACCTATGTCAAAATGAATAAACTGTTTTTGCTGATAAATTTATAACACCACTATTTTAATTTATCTGCCTATTATTTGCGATCATCGTTCGTCGTTCCGTTGGATTTTTAGTGTTATATTTTATTATTTACGGACATATATAGTTTACGCAGTAGTGTTTACGTTGTGTATTGTTTATGCGAGTAGAAATATCGCAAACCAAGTGTTCAATATTTTGTTTGTCATAAGTACTGTATTTTATAATTGAAAAACTTTGATTATAGAAATCATAAACACTTCCAGAAATAATAAAAAAATTATGTTAGATTGTTTCTCATTTAATAAACTTAAAACGTGTAATTTGCATATTTGTTGTAATGATTCGAAATATTGTACATTTAAATTCCTTGAAATTTTAACGACTATTTTTGAATATAAGCACTTGACAATCACAAATATACATGTACATTAATCTGATGTATCTTTAACTAAAACAACAACAATTGTTTATAAAATAGAAGAACGATTAAAAGTATACAAAAGTATGCAACAACTATTATTGCATACACACACACACATATATATATATATGTATGTATGTATGTATGTATATGTTGTATTATATATTTTCAAATATTTTCCGAAGCAGTTAACAATTTACCAAAAGAAAATATAATGAAAATATCGATTAGAAATCAAATACGTGAAATAGATCCAACAGTTGCAAGTTATCTCAGAGAATTAAAAATTGAAGGTAAATATTTTAATATTATTTAAATTATTTTTATAGGTACCTATAATAAAAATACTATACATGTTAACTTTGTTAAAACAAAATGATGTAGTTTTATTTTATTTTTCAAATATATTTTGTTTAATTATAAGAAAGTGATTTTTATTAAGACGAACGATAAGTTTTATGACAATGGATTAGATAGTTCTGAAAGAAAAATCATATTTTCAACTGACGAATATTTAAGATTACTAGATTATGCAAAAACTTGGTACGTAAATTACATTGCTAGAGTTTTTGTTAAATATATAATATAAAAAACGAACTTTTGACTAATTTTCAATACCTAAGTTTTTAAATTTAATGGACACGTAAATAATATTTTAATTATTTACAAAAAACTTTTTTCAAATAATATTTCCTGGAGATTTTTGTTCTAAGTATTTTCTTTCTGGATACTATTTAAAGATATCATGTCTTGTATTTTAAAGATTAATTTTAATGAAATAAAATTGTCCTAATCAAATCTACCAATTTTTCAGCATTAGATAAATTATATCATGTACATAATCATAATACAATTAGTTAAACTGTGCATACTATTTTAAATTCTAAATCATTTTATTGAACTAAATTCACTGATCGTTACACGCTTATGACTAAAATGGGATCAAACAACAGATTATTGGATATAATAATCATAACAATAATAATAATAATAATAATAACATATTATTGGATTTAAACATTTCCGTACACTTTTATCTTTATATATACATTAAATAAATCTTAGCTGTGGTTTATAATGTATTATAATATTAACGTTAATATTAAATTGAAAAGTATCAATTATTCTTGTCAACTAAGTTAATTGTCTTCATTTATTTTTTATTCTCATATCAGTTGGCGATATTTGTTCATATTTTACATCTTTATATTAGTGGAAAAGATGCGAGTTTCAATTGTTATATAAAAAAAATAATTGAACCGATAGATTGAGCACATAAAACAATATGTTGCATAACATTATGAAAATCTTTATGATTGGATTGTCTGCACCTCTCTTAGGTTTTTTAATTTATTCGTTTCGGTTCATTTAAAATTGTGAGCAAAAAACAGTTTAATGTACTGGGGTTTAAATCATTGCGATTAAAAACAACTAACTCGTTGGTTAAAATGAACTTGATTCTACAACACAAATACTATTGACTCAGGGTGAATAACCTCCATCAAATCCTGCATGACAACTATTAGTCATTTGAAAATTTTGCATTCCATCCATATTAAAAAACTGCTATCAATTTAATCATTTGATAATTAATCAGGAATATTTTTATAAAACAAAATATATGTTGTAAATTTATTTTATATTCTTGAAAAAAAAATAAGCGACTTGTGAATTCCTTTGATAACCTTTGCGTAACCTTGAATGTTATATATATATATATATATATATATATATTTATATGTTTTAATTACATTTTTTAAAACCATATAATCGTATTAAGACGTAAGTTTTTATTGAAGGCTTTGTTTTGCAGGAAAATATTTTGTTATGATTTTACTATGACAAATATATGAATTTCAAAATATACAAAAAATATTACTTTGAAAAAATCTAACTAAATTTAAACTAAATCTTAAGATCAATAGTGGCTGGTGGGAAAAGTTGTATAAGGCGTGCACATTTATAAAATATTGTATTTTAATATTTTATAATAGTCAATCAAAGTATAAAATAGACAATAAATAAAAGTATGTAGTCATATAGAGTACAATATAAGAAAGGTCGAAAAACGACCGTCGACAACGAAAAATTAGTGCGTGGCAGTTTCCCACGTAATTATAACAGATAAAATTAGTTTCGTTTCATTATGACCTCGACCGTGCCTTGCGAGACCGTGTGTTTTGTTCGAGTGACGCGATTCTGTACAGTGCAGTGCGAATATGAAATATTAAGTGAAAAGGGGATTGAGAGTCCGTTTCCATCGGCTTACATGTGTGAATTCTCAGCAGTCACTGCAACAAAGACTAAACATCAATATCGGTTAAATTTGATGCCGATACTAAGAATTTCATTAACAAATCTTACTCCAGATATTGATGATATACGTAGTCACATTCAAGCTCATCCATCCCGTCAAGGTTCACGCACTAATCCTATTATTATATTTCCTGTTATTATAATCAGATACAATGTTACATTTTGAATGCTATGATACCTCTTTATTAAATAATTCAATTATATTTTGCTGTATTTAATATTTTAGTGTATGTTAATGTTATCGTTTATCATTTATACGTCCCGAATATACAAGCTATTAGCACATGCAGGGCCGGCGAAAGTTATAGGCGACCTGGGCGATTGCCCAGGACACCAGTACAAAAGGGGCGCTGAACTGAAAATTATTTTTATCTTATTTATCATTTAATACGAATTAACAATCTACAAACAGTAAAAATATAACAGTTGTACCTTCTACTTCAATACTGCATCGATACCGCTGGTTTTGATATAAAAATAATGCATCGAAACATACTGCATACTACCGCATTTGTGTGTGTAAATAAAATATACTAAATAGATGGTCGTTATAATTATTTTCATAAAATATTTCACCATTTATAAATAAATTCATATAACTATACGGTTGCATAAAAACCGTGGCGATAAAATCGTAACTTACGGCGAAAATACCGCAGTGTGGTGTAAATAAAAAAGACACAGTTGCCAGACACACACGCACAATTTATTGTTTTCCACGAGTTCTCACTACGTACGATCTACTGTGCAATACAAAATGTGTAAACTAACAAGTTTTGTATAGTTGTATATTTCGTACCAAATAAGAAACAAAAAAAATATTAAAAAAAAAAAAACTAACAAGTTACAGTCAACAGGTAATCAATATTCATATTTTTTGTTTAGTTAATTTGTACATAATATTTTGGTGTCTTATTAGTTATTGATAATGAATTCAGTTCTCTGGTTGTCTTAATAAATAAGTAGTTAGTGAAACACAGTTTCTCTATGTTATAGGCAGTGGTGGCGTGAAATAATATATTCCCCAAAAAAACTTGTAAGTTAATTTTTATTCAATCTCGAATTCACCCTTATTTTGTAATTTATAATATGTCTGTTAATTTATATATATATATATATATATTTATTACAGAAATTTAAATACAAATTGTAGGTAACTTATTTATTGCTAAAAAAATGAATTATAATGTTTAGATTTTGATATTTAAAAGCGTGTTTTTATTTTAAAATGAAATAATATTACATTTTAACTTGGTAATTTAATTTCCTACGATTTGTGTACATTAATAATTGTTTTCCAACTAAAGGCTTTTGTAATTATTAATAAAATATTTACATAAATACGAACGTATGGTATTAAAAGTTGCATACAATGTTTGTTGTATTATAGTTATTATTATTATATATATATTTATATTCTCTTGGTATAATAATGGTATTATGTAATGTTTAGATTATTGAACTCGACAAAGTTTTAGCTACTGGTGTTTAAAAATTAAATCAACGATCGACATAGAAGTATGATTTGAACGAGTTTTATTATTGATAGAATGACGGTCTGCATAATATAACAGAGCGTTGACACGACCCAAAATGCTCCAATTAATTTGTAATGCAAATTATATTCGTAGCTCAGTAACAAATTAACTATATTGGATTGTAATGATTTTGTAACAATAATTTACATGAAGTTAAAAGAAAAATAAATACTTTATACAAAAAATTATGAAAATAACATTTTTTTGTTATCACATATAAGCAAAATATTATAAATATCATATTGAGAAGCGAGAAACGTTTGGGTAATATATTAAAATTAACGAAGAATTTAGCATTATCGATTTTGAATGAAATGCATGTATAAACATAAGACACTAACTAACCTATTCGTATTTTAGGTATAATCAATTTAACCTTGCATATTCGTCTAATCCTAACGACCAAGGTTCCAATGTATAAAAAAAATTAGTATCCTGTATCAGTGGCCTGGTTCGAAAACGTAAAAATAGTGATTTGAGCTAATGAAAATCATTTATGACTTTGAAAGTAGGTATTAGAGTCTAGAGGATCGAATGTGAATACGAGAATATAATAATTTTTTTTTTTATATATTTTTAAGTTTAACAAGGTTTTGATAAAAAAAATTAAAAAATAGAATCGATCAGCATACGTCGAAAATATATTTTTTTCAATTTTGTCTCGCATATGATTGAATATAACACACGATCCCGTAAAGACGATACAGCGTAGGATAATTTGCATTTAATCACTAGTTATATGTTATATCGTACGTATTAACTGCATGTATCCAAGTAAATAATGTGATTAAGTGTATACGAAACTATAATCTATTATTTCGCTATAGCAATACGGAAAAAATTATTTATTAAACCCTTAAGTTAGTTTTAAGTCCATTAGTATTAATGAAAACAGTTATTATTTCTTTTATAAAAATAAAAAAATTAATAAATATTAATATTACCAACTCGAGATGATTTATTGTTCTTATATAATATTACCGATAAAACCATTCAACCAACTAAGTACGTATGGTAAACTATTCTTGATTAAACATAGCATACAATGGTGCGTATTATATTACACAGCTTGCTGATTTTTCGCATTATTATAATTGCACTTTAATTGCAAACTCGTTCATTTCGTTCGGCGCATTTTATGTCATCATTTTCAATTACATGTTCTCTATTATAAGTCGTGGCTTGTTTTCACTGTGTATGCATCTTGCGACAAGCTTTGCAATTCTTTAGTTTTATAATGAATTCATGTCTAATAACACAATGTAATAATATAGTGAAGGTTAGTTTATTTAAACTAGAACATGTTAAACATAAAGTTTTTTTACCTAGGCTTACTCGTTTTTCTTACTCATTCAAATTGAATCGTACTTATGCGGTTCAGGTCAGGCTAATATACATTCCTAAAAATAATTGATATATTAGAATAACCAAATTTCTTAATAAGCTAAATTAAACTTTTAATGATCTAATTGTCTCAAAAAAAAAAAAAAAAAAAAAACATCTAATATATGGAAAAATCAAACATTTCAATGGG
This sequence comes from Sipha flava, assembly GCF_003268045.1. Lineage (NCBI taxonomy): Eukaryota > Metazoa > Arthropoda > Insecta > Hemiptera > Aphididae > Sipha > Sipha flava. The sequence continues at coordinate 427,553 of NW_020272828.1, forward strand.
CGTTGCTCATTACCGTACAAACGCGCAAAATATGCATGGGATATGAGGCAATAGGATATTCAGTATTTTAAAATCTGTGTGCCGTTTTGTCCATGCATATTTTGCGCGTTTGTGCTGTAACGGGCGACGCCCCTTAAAGCAATGTAAAAAAGGACATAAAGTTTTATTTTTTTGATTTTAAAAATCACAATAACATTGATATGTATCTTTTAGGGCGTCGTCTATTACTGCACAAACGCGCAAAATATGCATGGGATAAGACCGCATATAAAAAATTAAAATACTGGATATCCCATGGCCGCACACGTATATTTTGGATGATTATGTAAACAGGTTCACATTTTAAACCAATATAAGTGTCTACAATAACATTTATTTTTAAATTAATACATTTTTATTACTATTACTAATACTACTACAAATTATGACTAAAAATTATTTTTAACTATTTAAATTTTTATATTTCATAAATTTATGCGGTATCGTACCATTTGTTGTATGCGGGATTAGGCTATACCTTTTTATAAATCTGTGCGGTATCGTACTATTTTTGTGTGTGGTATTGAGTTATGCATTTTGTGCGGTAATGGAAAATGCCGATTTTTTACAATTACGTAATGTATATATTTATTTAATAAATAGGATCACTTTCCATAATACTGCGTTGTATTTTTTCTTAAATTTTACATGTTTCTCGGACACTATATTCGTCAATTTCGTATACTTTTTAGCAAGTGATGCTACAGTTTCACTATTTTTTAATCAATCCAAAATTTCACAAATATCAGTTGACAATTGAACAATTGGTGATTATTAACCATATTATTATTTTTATGTGGTTTATCTGCAATAAGTATATATGTACATGGTTGTATGTACTAGTAGTTGAATACTAGTATTCATAATCAATGGTTATACCTAGCGGTATAACAACAATATATATTTCTACATTAATAATTTATAAGTAATCTACATTGTTCGTATAACATTAATAAAATATTATCGTTTGAGTAACATTTAATCATGGAGTCAATCGCGGATACAAAATCCGCGGATAACGAGAGATTACTGTATAACATTAATGACAATTTATTTTGATTGAATTTCAAACATCTTAAAAAAATTATTTAATCGATATCCTTGTATTAGGGCATTAAACAGTTTTATTTACACATTCACATAATGAATCACTGTGTATTTGTTTTTTACTTATATTTGTTTTCAGATTTCTGTTGATAATATTTACAATTTTCTATTCTATGATTTAGCATGAAAATCCAAGGACGTAAATATTCAATATTCTGATTCATTTAAAAAATATTCAAAGATCGTGATTCAAATTTTACTCACAAGCACATCAAGTTAAGCACTTGATTTTAAAGTCATGATCATAATACCATAATAAACTCACCTTCACTCGGATTTTTTTTGACACGTGATGGCTTATCAATGATTTCAAATTAAAACCCTACACTACTATTCTGCATTGGTCGTCAATCCACTGAGCTATTACTTATAATAAACATATCCTTGTTAGATTCCAGATATATAGTATATACATTGGTTCAAAGTCGAATACTTATTTTATGAGTTATTCAGTAATTTAATTTTTGACTCCAAATATGGATGAAAGTACATTGATTTTACAATAAAATTGCATGTTTTATTTTTCAACATGACATTTTCTCAGAATAATAGTACAATTATATTGTAATAGATTGATAATTTGATACAAAACTAATAAATTACATTGAAAGTTTAGAACGGATTAGCATAACAGAGAATACGTGCGAAATAGTTTCAATGCATTATTACTGTGCTTAAGCATTTAAACGTCAAAGACTTGAAAGGGAGAAAATCTAGATTCAGAGAATTTCGCTTCAGAACGTGAAATTTAAAATGTATTTAGTCGCTTGAAAATTTAGTAGGAATATAATAATATATTTTGTAAAAATATCATGCATGATAAAATTCATAATCAACTGACTTTAAATTACTCATAAATAATATTTCAGAAAATTATTGTATACAATTCCGTCACCTCGCGTGAAACACTCGAACTTCTTGATTACATATTCAATATGTATATTATTTCGACCTCTGCTCGGAATCGTTTTCCGAATGCAATGATTCATCGTATTCTTTTCAAACATATACAAATTGCGCAACTATTAATACATCCACCATAATGACATACATAAAATTCAAACATATAATCCCTCTACCGATAAATTCGCCACTAGTGTGATGTGCAAAAATCAAATCGAAGAAGGACGAATAATATCGTGTTTGGATAATATTTAATATTATTCATCTGACTAGATTCTAATTATTAATTAATTAGTATTAATTTTACCATTAATGAATGGTAAACAAAAAAAAAACTTACACAAACTATAGTTTGGTAATAGTATGGTTTTGTAAATAGGAGTAATAATAAACTAAAGAAAAGATACCGAGAGAAATCGGAATAAATTGGTATCGGTACTAAGATATATTATGTACTTTGGAATTTTTTTTTTTTATTAAGAATAAAGGTTTCGACATCTATGGTCATTAGTCTATACATTGTTACTTAACTTAGAACTATACAGATATAATAGATAAAATTACATGAGGTACATAAGGTACATAAGATTTTTAAATTTTAAAAGTATAAATACATAAGTATTTATATTTGGAATATTGGGTTACAATAGATTTATACGATTACTATAGAAATATAACGTCAACGTATTCGGTGTTTTTAATTAATGATTAGGTTATTACAGTAAAATTCGACGTATACCATAAAATTTGATTAAAACACGAACAAATGTTTTTCATCGTTCAATGGTCAGCAGTAAGAAGGAAAACGTATAGGAAGGTATCCAAGGTCAATTTGTCGTCGGCGGCGTCGTCGGTAAAATAATATGAAATATTATTTGAGCAAGCATCCAGCATGTAAAAGGTTATGCGTTATCAGTTGTTTTTATAAAAAAACACTTTAAATTATTAGTACAATTGTATTTATCACATTTTTAATGTTTATTTTTTATGATTAATAAGCATAAAACAAATTGTTTACATATATTTTCAGATAAACGAATCATATATAAAGGCAAAAAATGAATACATAAATCAGTATAACAAAATCGACACCAGTAAGACTTACCATAAGCTGACTTACAGTGTTCTAATTTTGTTATAAAACCGACACCAGTAAGACTTACCCAAAGCTGACTTACAGTGTTCGAATATAGTTTTAATACAATGTTTTTTGTAAATGATAACGAATTATGCGACGCAGAAGTAATAGTATCCGACATGGAACAGAACAAGGAATCAACTGCAGTACTTGGTACAGATGGCTCAAAGAAAAGGAAGAACTCGACAAAAACCGTAGCTCAATCGAAGAAGAAAAAGGAGACTCCGGAGCAGATGACGAATCTATTAAAAGAGACGCCAGTGACGAAATTATTCAATTTCTGCGAGAAAAAGATGGGAAAGAATATAATAACGGAGGACGATCAATTGGTGGGACTATGCGAGATTATACAGAACAACAGCGACGGTACGTTCCATCCGGCAGTTCTTTTGATTATTTGGGCAGTACATTGCCCAATGTTTGTGGAGACTCTTTATCATCCGGTTCGTTGGACAGCGCACAATATACAGACATGGTGGACGGAATTAGCGATTATGCAGTCGGAGGAGATGACGCAGATGTTGACCTGTTTGAGGAGGAGTTTGAAGATGTCGTACAGCAATATGCACGTTCAATCTATAGTAAACCTGTGTCTGGAATACACAAGTACATCTCTTCCCTCATTGTGCCAGATGGACCTGATGGAGTTCATAGAGCAATCGAAGAAATTGAAAAACTTATTGAGCGATACCCACCTAAGCACTGGTTCATCTACTCAAGTCACGGAGATCATATCCACGTGTCCCACATCTGCCCCAATTCAAACGAATCTTGTAGATGCCAATGGTTACAGCGATCGACAGCTTGGGCAAAGTACGGACGACGTCGACTTCGCAGAATTACTAGGGCAAGTCAACTCCAACCAATCGACTACACAAACGTACTTAGATACTTATCTAAAGCCCCTAGATTCGTCCACGGAGTTGGTGGCTTCGCAGAAGATGAGCGATTACGTGATCGATATAAACATTTATCGGTATGTACTGAGAAATTACTTATTGAAACAACGTTTTATGCAACTAAACAAATATAATTATTATATTAATTACATTAGACCTTTATCGAAAAAAAAAATTACTAATGAACCATTGAAGTGGAATACAACTGCTCTGTTATATAACTCTCCAATGTTATCTGCCGTTCAAAATGTTTTGAACTTAGATTACAATGACGCTTATATTTTTATGCGTAATTTATGTTCATCGAGCATTGAATTTCTAGAAATTTTTAATATTTTCGATTTTACCTATAGTTTAACCAAAATAATTAAATAAATATTAGATACGAAGTACTAGAAAATAATTTTATTTTTATTTTTATTTTGTCGAACCTACAAATTATAATGTACAAGATCATAATTATTGAAATCATTTAAAATTGTTTTCAATATAAAATAATGTATTTAACGCATTTATTGGATTGCCTATTTGATATAAAACTACTAGTTAACATCATATGAAATTCTATAAGTATAATTTTTTTCCAGCAATACTAGGTGACGTATGAGAAAAACTTTTTAGTTAAAAAAAAAATTGGATTGGAACTAATATGCATATGAAAATAGATTGTTTGTAATAATTACACTCTATTTACATATTGTAATACTATTACGTAAGTATAATGTTTTTATACACATAAATTGAAGTTAAAATAATAATTATAATAGTAGTATCATATGTATTATCACACTTATTTCCTACGCATTATCATGTCTTTCGTATGTATAATTTTTGTTCAAGGTGAATGGTCAACTGGAAGAGAATTAGTGTTTACAGTATTTCCCTCCGGATATACTTATATTCGTATTATAATACCAATACGTGCTTATTAAGCAAAGCTTTGACTCCAAAACAACATTTCCTTTAAGTATTGTTTTGTTATAAAAAAAAACCACAGAAATATTATGTTATTTATCGATTATACAACTATAATCAAAATATATTTACCAATTTAAACTCAGTATTGCGTTCACACCTAACATTTGCACATAGGTGTAAATCATTACCACTTATTTGATATCTGTGGGTAAGCCATTAATATAATTATACTTAAGATCATATACATTTTCAAATCAAACATCATGCGTTAGTAAATATTATACACTTATTTCTATTAATATTTAAAAATTGAAAAAAATTAAACCAAACTTTTAGGTCAGTAACACTCCGTAGTCGAGTGAGATCAGGGACGGATGAATTATCTTAAAAACTTCAAACCGACGTCATTACTCACGAAAAAAAAATAACAATTCTGAGCAAAAGAGATGGCGTGAATCAGTTCACGATTCCATGAAGATGTTTGATATAGAATATAAAATTATATTATATAGTATATAATATATATATTATATAGAATATAAAATTATATTTCTTATTAAGATAAATTTAACTTTATGCTTTAACCAGGCGTCTAGTGATGGAAAAATTAATGTGAACAATGATTTATTATGTGTTATCAAACCATTTACGATTAAAATTTGGAAAAAATCGGAATTTCAAAGAATTAAAACGGACCACAAAAATCAAATACTCGTACTTCAATGAACTACGTGTGTGACGGCATGCGCTGTGCCGTCAGCTCGCTGCAGATCATCCTTGTACGCCTTTCACCATACGTCGGGCACACGCACATCAACCGACAAGATCGGTTTTATTTATTTTATTTCCACCGTCGTACCAACATATGTACCTATGCCTAGGTTCAACGTATGACAGTCCAAAACATAAGTGAAACATCTAATAATACACAAATCGTACGCTATGGACACGGCGACGCGCACGTTTGCCGAGCGGTGTTCGCGTGTTTCGCTGCGTTTCCATTGTTCATTGTCAGGGCTGTGAATTTGATGCACTCAAAAAGTTTTAACTGTACTTGCATTTATGTACTAAAAGCAGGATAAAAAACATATTTTAAAATATATACCGAAAAATCCCAATACGAAAAAATATGCACTAAAAATACAAAAAAAAAAAAAAAATGTTCTATAAAAATGTCTTTATTAAAAAAGGAAATATTGAAATTAATAATTAGAAATTATTTATTAAAATTAAACTTATTTATTTAATTGATTTATGATAAAATTAGATTTAACTATGCATGTATAAACAAACTATCTACATTCATATTGAAATAAAAAAATCATTTTAACAAAAACATTCGTCAATTACTGTTATTTGTCTGATTGACTAATAAAATTATAAATTTTTCTAAAATTTAAAAATGCGTAAAGCCGATGAATTCGACATAACACAAAATTAATTCATTTTTGAGGTGTTTGCAAATAATAATAATTTTGGTGCTTTTCTTTATACTGCAAGAACGAGATAAGTGAACATAGAAAAATTAGCCGCTAGATGGCAGTTGTGACGTTATTGCGTTGCCATCATATCATTGGAAATAAAATGTTCAAATGCGTTTTGTGTAAAATCATGTTTTTCGTGTTATGTCATTGTTGTAGCAAACAAGCGATATGTATTTACCATATCTTCTAAATATGCAAAAGTATACAAGATAAGATATCGTATTTAATTTATAAACAACAAAAAAATGTTTAGCCGGTACGGGGTACGGGCTTATGAGTACCATTTCCTTATACAAAAAAAACATGCAAATTCACAGCCCAAAACTAACTCATACAAAATAACTAACTCATAAAAAATATATTAAGAAATATAACTTTTTCTCAGT
>NW_020272828.1:434436-562422 GCF_003268045.1 Sipha flava
TTAAAAATTGCATAAAATAAATGATTTACTTTGTTTTTTTAAATAATATGGAAAAATAATTTTATCCATTATTTTTGGCAACCCCCAAACCTATGATTCGCAACCCCTTTGGGGTCGTGACCCCTAGGTTGAAAACCACTATTTTAGTGCATCCTTGTGGGGTTCTTAACGCACCCGCGGACAGCAAGAGTCAAAAGTAGTACGAGGGTTTTTTTTCCTTTTTTAAGTGCTACTCCGTACACGGATCATTATCGCGAAATACAAAGTGTATATGTTTTAACGGATGGGTGAATTTCAGGAATCACAGATGTACACGTACCATTTTACGCATCGCTTCGCAGTAGATCTCCGCTACCATGCATTTCCTTATTGCGTCCTTTTCTATATCGCCCAAACACTGTTCCACGAACATTTCGACCGTTCCATCTTCAGCCGAACCGCGGTCACTCGCAGTGTTTTCTCTTATGTTGGACATTAGCGTCTCGCGCAGTTTTGCCAAGTAACCGGCCCTGACCATGTCGCTGAGGCCATAGTCCATGTTCTCAGGACTCATGTCTGCTGGTGTTGCCGGCAGGCCCAGGTCCCATACCGATGCGTATGGTAGTGAATTCATGACGTCTCGTGTTCTAGTATACTAGCTATGTACTTTAGTAGCTCTCGTGCTTCCTGAAGTATCAGCCGGAAAGGTTGTACAAGCCAATCGGAAACAACGGTGCACAAAGACGTATGTGTATATTTTGTACTATAGCGCCGTATGTTTGAAACAACTCAAATTCAAATAGACAAGTCGATGGTTTACAGAAAACTAAAAATCTCGTTCCTTATTACATATTAATAGTACTTATGATCATAGCAACTGTTTTCATACTACGACACCTTTTCGTCGATAGCATTTCAGCCATAACATATATTTTAGTTTTTTATTTTCACGATCGTGTTTATAAAATTCCGAGCAAGTGTTGTTTTAAAAATGCACCATCATTACCATGAAATCAAAATGACAAGTTTTGATTAATATTCATTATACGCGTCTGAACAAAAAAAAAAAAAAAACTAATAAATATAATAACTTAATTTAGTTGATTCAGAGTCTAATGTACTGTTCAAATCGTTGTCCTTTTGTATATTATCAAATAAATTATCATTACTGTCATTGTTAACAGAGTATTTAACAACCATATCTGTAGGTTTTGTTTCACAATTTATTTCTTTGCAACACTCAGTTATAATTAGAGGTTAACATTAATTCATATACTCGTACCTAAGTGGTACCCAATATAATTTTAATTTAGGATGACTCACAGAGACTATTATAATATTTTTACTTTATGGACAACTTAAATCCAATATATAATAAAAACAAGTTTAAAGAGATTAAATAATAATGAGGCTTAATGGCTTACAATATTTCAAATTTGTAAAAGATATTAACAAACGCCTTACTACTAAAATATTTTGAGCTACATACCCCAAAAACTACTATTTTCGCCTTGTAACTTATCTAATGCTAAAGCTAGTGGCAGTGGCATAGCCAGAAATATCCAAGGGAGAGGACCAAATATAACACCAAAATCATATATTTTAGTATTGTTTGTTTTCTGTGCAATATACCTGTTTGCATGATCCACCGCCTGCAAAAACAAATACAACACATCATTTGCTATAGACTTCTTTTTTAATCTCACTATAAGCTAACCATGGAAATATTTCTAAATACTTATATCGATCATACTTTGGTTCAGGTATCCAAGTAAATTTCAAACAATTAAATATTTCATAAGACTGTAAAGTGTGTTTGACCACAAAATTGGCAATATCATGCAAATGTTCTGATTTTTAAAATAATAAAAACTATTATTATAATCATTTTGAGGGCTTACGTGTGTATGCGTAGACGTATATCGCATGCATCAGCATAGGCGATGGCGACTACGCTCTAGCAGTGGCGGCGAAGGAACGGTTATTAAACAGAAATAGCTATAATAGCTTATAATATTGTATACCGTTACAGCGACCTGCAGCCATTCTCGCGTTACGTCCAAGTTCTGTTCAAAAAACATTAAATATTCCAAATTTTGTTTAACCTAAATCATTTAATGTCTATGTATATATGTATATATGTATATAAAATATGAAATAGATTATACAAAAAATTAATTAATCAAATTAATTCAAAATAGTATAAAATACCTATATATTTTTTATTTTCCTGAAAATTACAAGTTTGGCACCACCGCACTTGCTTTACTCCCAAAACCACCACTGTGGTAATGGATAATAGTCCACAACTAAACTAAATATTATAATAATCAAATTCATTATTAGAATATAATCAGACTATTTGTCTATGGCTTTATGTCCATTATTCAAATCAATTAAAAGGCTGATACGTAGTACCACTGTCCACTACTCCAGGCCCGTATTTAAAAATTTGGCGCTCCCAGGCATATCATTTATGTCCCCCCCCCCCAAATAAATAATAATAATATAACACTAATTATTTCGTCCATAATCGAAATTCTTTAATATTAAAATATAACTTATAAATTAAAATCGTTTAATACTTTTTTTAATAAATAAATTAAACAAATTATAACATAATAAAATATACAATTTCCTTTTTTTTAATTAAGAAATTATAATATAATAAAAATACAATTTTTTTTTTTTAATTTACAAATTATAACATAATAAAACATACTTTTTTCTTTTTTTTATTGTTTTATTGTTTTTTTCATTAAGTACATAATTTTTAAAATTAATTTTGCTAAAATATTTTGCTGCCCCTGAGACTTCATGCCCCTGGAAATACGCCTACCCATTCCCCCCCCCTAAATACGGGCCAGACTATACCTGTAATGCCCCTAAGGCGTCGATAAACAAACAAATAAATAAAACATAAAATTTCTCGTTTCGTTCTTGAAGTCCGAAACTAACATCTCACCATCTTTCGTCGTTCGATTATAGGATTTGATGACTTGTTTAGCCATCGGTACTGCCACTACAAACCTACCTAATAGTTTCATCACTGCACGCGCAAATCATTTAATCAACTCTATTCGATCCACAGCCAGAACTTAACATTATATAATTATGTCCTTTTCGACTATTTGGGTCAATGAAAAGTCCTCTGGTGTTTGTTAACGCTCGATAACCTTAAGTAAACCTTAGAGATTGTACAATAAAGCGTAATTAATAAGTAATGACACGTGGTTTTTGATTCGTTTCTCTTCGGCGTTACAATTGTTACAATTAATTCAGTTGACAGAACCAGTGGCGTAACTAGGAATTTTTTATGGGGGGGAGAGGATTTCAGCAAATTTATATATATTTAATCTTATCACTACCATTTTGACTACTATAGTATTATATAATATAATTATATTGTAGTAAACTATATAGTATTGATCTCGGTATGTCTGGTTGACATTAGTTTTTTTGACTCGGGTAAAAAAAAAAGAATTAATTTTTCTAGTCTGATTATTTGTTAGAAAATTTTCCTATAATAATAAATAATAATAATAATAATAATAACAATTTAAGAACTAGGAGCTAATATAGGAACATAAATATTAGATATTAGAATATTTTCTGTCCAATCACTCAGATATACTAAATTTTATCTTACCATAATGGAATGTTTAGACGTCTTGAGACGTGAAAGAGAGAGTGATGTCAAATTAAAATAAAACAAATATAATGGAATACAAATGTCAAATATAAACGAATAAACTAGTGGTAAGTAAAACGGTGAGACACTAGCGGGCAACGACCAACTATTAACTAACAACTACTAGTTTTACATAATAACAGGCTTGTGTTAAATGATCGGCAAGCCGCAAATGCAATAGGTATACCCAAAATAAACTTTGAATACAGACAATGATATCGCTTTTATCTCAGTTATCGGAACCAGACGACCGATTTAGAATCAACCGTTTTAGAAAATTTAAATATGTTCCCAAGTAAAAATTATCAAAGTAGTAGTTAAGTATCTAAATATGATCATAATATTAATACGTGTGTGTGTGTGTGTGTGTGTGTGTGCAGCGTGTGTATAATATGTTTATAGTGTTTATACAAACTATTTCTATGATATCCAAGTCAAAATTCTAAAATATAAAAATGTTAAAGAAAAAACCGTGTTTCATGTAAAAGTTAATTTACCATGTCAGGTTTATGGGGGTTCTGACTCCTAAAACTCCTTCATGGATACGCCACTAGACAAAAGTTTTCGGTCACAGTCTATGCACGAGTCTATGTTATACGTACATGTATTGTAATATGTATGTTTTTGTTTTGGTACGGCATTTGTAATTTAAATTTCGTTGAATTTTTAAATTGAAAACATATTACCGGTGTAATATTAAGTCGGTAAGATCATTCATTCCGAATAATCGTATTACCCCAGATGCATTAGAACTGATAATCGCTATCAGTGAATTGGTTGTTTTTTGCAAGCCCGGTGGACTATACAAATGTTCTCAAGTGCAAGTTTATTTTTTAACATATATTAAATGATTTTTTTTTTTTTTTTTATGACATTGCGGGGAAAACACTTTGGGTAAAGCTCACGACACTTAACGATTTAAAATGTAACACCGATTCCGTCCATTTATCTTCTTGTCATTAGCTCAACACTTTATATTATACATTTCAAATTATTTCCGTCACAACTACCTCAATATTGGTAATATAAATCACTTAGTAAAATAACATTACTCGTTCGTCCATCATAAACTCAATTTCCACGTAAACCTTCTAATTGTTCATCTTTTTAGTGTAATATTTCTTGATAATCCAAAGATTAAATCGAAAATGGTACATTGAAATAATTTTTAAAATTTTTTTTTAAACTAGAATAAATTTAAAATACCTAAAATTATTTTAATTATATATATTTATTAAAAGAAATACAAAAATACTCCTGTCGCAAAAAATTCTATCGCTGGATGGCCTACCTATACACAAGAAAACAACATAGGTAATAAAATGTTAAAATAAAACTCTTATATAACGATGATATTTATTAAAAACAATCGTGAATTACATACAAAAGTATGCCGCACACCATCAATGTTCTTCATCAGTAAAAGTATAATACATATATTAAAATAAGAAAACATATGGATATTATTAAATTGTAATGAATCGTTATCAACCTGAAACAAAAATTAAATCATTTTGTTCGTTCGAATTATGAATTTTAATATTTATAACAATATTATTGAAACCGAAAAGTTGTGTAATTAATGCGTAAGTAAAACAAATTTTTCTCCTTAGCTATCGTTGATACGTGTATTCGCAGCGCGTGTAAATAACCGTGTTCATTGTTCTTCGGATACAAAATCCTAAATAACTATCTACGTATTATATACCTGCACGTTTCAACACCCCAAAGCGTTACGGATAAGTGCTTTTAGCGTTAACGAATGATACTGTTTTTTTATTACAATATCATTAACGAAAAATATTTTACGGAACACGATTATAATACGTACAAGCACAAGGTCGCGACGTTCTTTTATGGACCGAAGCGGAGCGAGAAATACCGTGAAGTGCCGACCACACAATTCTACGTTATATAACCGCTATCGCGTGTGATGTATCATTAAACAATTACAGGAGATAATCGTTGATGATTCGGCCCACGGTCTCGGGAAATGATCAAACCGTACGAGCGCGATGATCGCAACATCCTATCCGATCCCGTTGTTACCGTCCGCGTCCTACTAACGCGATTCGAACCGTTGGGTGTTCGAATTTACGCGAAGACCTTTCGTTGAAACTAATTACGACTATATCCTAACAATCCGATCGCCCGTCTTTCGCTAAGCATTTTTTACGCGTTCGACCTGGTTCCTACCTGTTCAGTGTGTTGTTGTTCGTTCCAGACGCTTGCAAACGGTTTCCCATCAGGTACACCCGAAAGCCTCTGAGGTACTTATCGAAATAATCGTCCCAAGACACCGTGCTCATGTCGAAATCGAACAGCATCTTGTCCCTTGTCGACATTTTGTTCATCAGACCGCTTACGTTGTGGTTGTGGTACCTGACGCGCGTCCGCTGATACGAGCTCAAATGTTTAGCCGCCGCGTGCACTCGTCTATAAAAATCGTTCAATCTGAAAATGACACGCACGCAAATTACAGTTCGCAAACGTCACGGGATATTTTTCACTTGATCAATGAAAATAACTTACCTGGGCTGTTTTTCTAAAATCCAAATGAACAAGTCCACGATTTTTCCCGGGACGGTGTGTAAGTAAAACGTCATGACTCGATACAGGAATATGCTGTCGGTGACGTAATAGAAACGCATAAAAAACTGAAAACAAATCACAAAAATGACAAATGAAAATTTGTGCTTTTCAAACGGACGTAGAATTAATAAATCACGATCAAAGTAATGTTATTACAAAGTTCGACGACAAAACTTTTTTTTGGTTTTTGAAAAATTTCTCTCCTAATTGGTTCCAAGAGCATGGCTTGTAATTAGACGACGCGTAATTGTAAATCAAAGTATTCACCACATCTCTTGGTACTTCCTCGTTGACAACGTCCGTCCTGTGTACCACGTATACATTTTAATTGTATATTTCTATTATCAAATCGTTATGTAAATCGATGATTTTTTTTTTTTTTTTTTTCATTAAAAATTACAAGTGTGGAATTTTTTTTTTTTTTTGTTCTTAATGAAACATGTATATGTAATATTTCTTTTTATTTGTATGCAATTAAGTATTGAGTTTCTATTTGGTAACGACAAGTATCCATCAATCACCGGACCACTTATGACAAAATAATAATACATGTAATAATATAATAATATAATCAAAACACATTTACCGAGTCAGAAGAATTTTTTTTAATTTTTTTTTTTTCATTATGAATAAAGTTTTCCTGATATCTGGTCATCTAAGCTTAAAGCTAATATAAATACAATTGTTTGACGTTCAGAATCGAAATCGTCAATCGAATAAAGTACACATACTTATTGCCAATTAAATCCCAGCACGCCACCAGGAGAAGATTGACCAACATGTCAACTGGCACAATCTCAGCGTTTACGTGGCTAGGTCCATGAAAAATTCGTACCAAGCCTAGACCGAAACCCAACGCGCATCCGGTGAGATCGTTCAAATTTGTCCAACCTACTATAGGTTCATTAGCGGTGCCTAAAACTGTGAACATAGAAATAATATAATTTAGTGTTTTTGCAATTGTTTCCACATTGTTGATTCAAAAGAGTTATAACCAGATATTAGTGATAAAGTATGGTATTCATTATATTAAGCGTTCTATAAATTTCCAAACATATAATGTACAAGTCTAGAAGTTCTAAGTGAAATATATAACAAACAAATTTTATTTATACACATTTCTCAGAATCATGAGACTGATGGTGCATCAAAAACATCTGGTAAAATTAACATTTCATTGACTAACATAAACGTTAATTTTTATCAGTGATGCACTAGTCATGTTGAATAGTTCAAACGGATTTTTAGATTCTGAGTGAAATGAATAATCGACTGGTTTTACCGTATGGGTTTTTTTATGTGAAAACATCTTATACAGCGCGTCGTATAAATCCGCGGCGTTCAGATTTATCGGCTTGGGCAGTGAAAATGTTTGAGCCTAACCTTTATGACGTAACACTACCTAAAATTATTAAATTATATTATTAAAAGGAGAGACGATTTTTACGATCTAACGTTATACTGGACCGTTATGGATAGTTTTTTTTTCTTAAACGCGAGTACTTTGTATGCAGATGGGCCATCTAATGATAAAAATACAAAAATTTAATTAATTAAATAGTTATTATTTTTTAACATTCATTTTGTTCTAGTATTTTTTTTTTTTAATATTTTACAGATCCAATAACATTTTGTTTCACATCTACGATCGAGCAATTCAAAAACGAGAACGATTATTTTCGACAAATTGCCACATGGATAAGTGTAAATAGTATTTATAAGCTATACAATAAGATCATGTTTTTTAATGAATTTTAGACTGTATCATAACACGATGCAATAGCTTAACATATTTTATATTTTATGTTTCGTATAATTGATAACTATATGATCCGTCTTTATGGGCCATTTTACACACTTTGTCGCTAAAACATTCATATTTTATAAATACTCAAAAACACTCATTTACGTTTAATTTATACTCGTAGGCATATAGTAGAGATACATATTTCCTGTATTGATTAAATTATTTCTTGAATTAGCAACCTGGTATCCATGGTAATTTTCCCACAAAACTATGATGTATGAAAATTCTTGATCAATGCTATTGGATTTCCCATGACTTAAGTTGCTCTTTACGATGCAAGTAACTTACATACGAGATTACTCGTAGATTGTTTTTGAAAATATTTTTTCATGATACTTTTTTTTTTTAGATTTAGGGTTGTTATAAGTTTGAAGTCATTGAAATTTCAATAAATTAACTACGTGTCAGTTAAAATAATATTTATTGAAGCGATATGCTCTTTATTTTAAAATAATTATCATTACGTTTACGTTACTTCAAGAGAAAGAAATGTGTTTATAAGTTACTCGTATTATTAATAATAATAAAAATACCTATGCTTAGAAATTATTCATATTAAACTTTTAGTTTTAAAAAATTAAAGAAACACATAGAATTTTAGAGTGGTATTCTACCAATCCTATCCAAATCTTGAAACTTGCTGGACTGCATTTAAATGTTTAAAAATAAACTTCGAATGTATTTATATAATATACACACATTAATATAAACATTTCAATTTTTATTAGAAATGTAAAAAGTTATTTTAACAACGAATAAAGTATTTAAAGTTCATGACAAGTAATTTAACTTATTATACCCAACGTTGATAACATTCTTTATGTTAAATGAAATTACATATTAGAGATTGTAATGTATTCTCAAAAAAAAAACATATATAATATAATATTATATATTTATTATAAATAAAATAAAAAATAATAATAATATAATTTTTTTTATTATATACTTTTATATTTATAATATTTAAATTTAAATTTTCTTTGAGGACTAATGGATGAAAACACATAATCTTTTTTTTTTATCTCAAATTCTTAATTCATTTGATGTGCTTGTCAATAATTTATTATAGTACATTTAAAATTGATAACGTTTGCAATCATCATCGCATTAAAGTATTGAAAATGGATTTCTAATATTCCTTTAAAATGTTAAACCACAAAACGTGTTCTGTATAGTTAATAAAACTTGAAACAACATTGAGACGTGAACACTTCTACGTCGATCGTATCTCATACCATTAAGTTCCAAGATAATCTAAAGAAGTAACGTAGGTAACTCGGAAGTCATTATCTCTTCGATTACAATGTATGGAGTTTAATCATTAATTACAGAATAATCATAGGTTTCCAAAAATTCATATAAAAATACGGAAAAAAATTAAAAATATTAATTTAAGACACTAGAAAATTGGTTTTTCTAAGACCGGTTCTGTGTACTTGCGTCAGCAGTATATTACACAGCAGTATATAATTAATCTCATTCAAGCATACCTTTATAATAGTGCAAAATATTTACCGGTGTAGTGATTCATAAAACATGAATACTGTTCGTAACTTTAATGTTTACAACCTCGTATCACTCAAATTTATAAATATTTATAACACTTATACATATCAAGTGACATATTTACAAATTTCTTGTTGGGACACATTTTAAATTTTTCTAAAAAATATGTTATTTTAAATTTTTCTAAAAAATATGTTATTTTATAATATTATAAAAAATACATATGAGGTATAAATTAATAATTATATTATTATAAATACAAATTAAGAGTTTATTTACTTTAACTTTAATTTTACTTACTTACTAACTTACTTTAACTTTAATTTAGTTTATTTAGTTAAAATAATTTTCTCTTTCTCTGTACCTTCGTAGCAAGTAATTTATGATTTATTATTTTTACACAAATTTCATTAACTAACGATAATTTATCTAAAGTTTTTATTGTATTTTTTTAAGTGGCAAACCTCAATAATACCTGTTAACCTAACCAGAAAAAACATAAAATCAAATTTCAATCTGCAAACCAAAACACGAGAGCACTCGAAATCCATTCTCAACCCATTAACCGAAACCCTCGAAAAATAAACCCCTTTTAATTAGAACTACACAGACGGAGTAAAAAGATGATAAAAGTTACCGAATCCTGGTCGTATAACACATACGGGCAACTCTTGACCGGCCGATTGGACGATCTGTTCGGACATCGCTTTGGTGAACGTAACAATATCCGGCCACTCAGACACGAGTCTGCTGGAACAGAACGAGAAAAGAAAAAAAAACAAAAACATTAATATCATAATAACATTACACAACACTGCGTAACAGCGATTCAGTCACGCTAAACGAATATAATATATTATACGTCGGACTTGCCCAGCAGTCACTTGGTTCAGAACGTAGTCAGGCAGAGTTTCGACCATTTGGATGACAGTGGACGCGGGTACGGAGGATTTGTAGAACTGTTCGTAGATCTCCAAGGCCGAGGGATTAGTGAATATGGACGACACGTGGACGAACGCCTGTTGTGACAGGAATTAATATTAAAAAAAAAAAATATTTTAATGACACGATGACGAGAGGAAACAAATTGAGATTAACAACGGAAACGTTGAAAATCTCGGTGGAGGCAGGGACGAATTTAAAGTTTTGACGTCCCGAGTTAGGTTTTATTGCCACCCTTACACACATTTTATAGAATTTTTCAAGATTATATTTATTATCAATTGATTTTACGCGATCAACTTTTGATGATATTATCATGAAAATAAAAATCGCAGTGTAGTCGGTACACGAAATCTTAAAATATTAAAAATTTTTGATTGACCAGTAATAATTCCAAAAAAAATATTGCCGCCCAAGGCGATGGTACCCCCTTGCCACTCTAACTACGCCCCTGGGTAGGGGATGAGGGAGGACGTCACGACCTTAAGGTTTTGAAAACGTTTCGCCAACACCATCAAGTCCCTGGTGGCTCGGACGTTCGTGCAAACGGCCGCGTGCAACGTGGGGTTGTTGTCGGCCGTGGTCGCCGCCAGATGTATGACCACGTTTATTTTCGACCGGATTGTGTCCACGTCCACCTCGTCGATGCCCAAGTTCGGCTGTGAAAAATCGCCGGTCACCACTCGCACTTGACTACGGTACATAGGGTTTTCGATCTTCATGCGGTCGAACAGCTGCAACCGAAGCACCCCCATCGACCATCACGCGCGTCAAACAAATCACATAACATCATCGATTGAATATTATAATAATAATGGTATTTATAATCCGCGGATTTATTACATACGCGTACAACGAAATTAATATTTTTTGAAAAATGTATTTACGTTTGTGTATATTAACCATACAAGCAACAATAATATTACTATTCATCATTACTAATTCGATATTAACAGTAAAACACGTATTTTGTGTTAAATAAATCCTACTTTATTTATGAAATACTAGCTGAATAATTACCTAGTATTACCTGGGAGATATTTTACTATTTTGAATTCTAGCAGTAATTACTATTTTGATATAAAAAGAAGAAAAATAGGTTGAAAAAAAGGCATGACCGTAGTAAATTTTGATGATATTTATTTTTATTCATTTGCATTATATTAATTTACACATTCCTAAATCGTTAATTATTAAAACCAACACATTAAACGAAATAAAATATTTCCTTAGTAACCAGAAAATGAAAAATGTAATCATTCGGCCCAAAACTGTAGCCCAAAACTGTTTCGACCCCTAAAAATGCAATTTTTAAAAAATACTTTCTTAGTGCACTCGCACGTGGTAATAATTACATTGCATTTAAAAATCAAAATGCTTTCAAAATTCTTTTAGTTTACGTTGATATATAATTTTGCACATTGATGCATAACGAAAACATAATATTATTTATATTATAAAGTATGAATAAAACATTTGAAACATAATAATTGAAAATGTGTAATAAGAACTAACTGCATATAAAAAAGTAAAACGACATTTTATTAAATGAAAATAATCATCATTATTAATTACCGGACTAATAAACATTTCTTTGACCCTTTCATTTGGATTTTGACCGTTCAACGGTCTTGCTACGATATAAATCATATTCAAATCGCGACACGACCTAGAAAAAAAAAATTTACTATACAATAATAATAATAGTTGTTTATTAATATTGTGACGGTTGAAATATTGTTTTAATCACGGTTTACCTCAACAGTTTTTCAATTAAAACTTTTCCGACGAAACCCGTTCCGCCGGTGATCAGAATACTAGAGCCTCGAAAACATTTTTGAATCTGACTTTCCGGCGACTCCTGGAGATCGTTGATAAAATCCTGTATAAAAATATCACCGCCTTCCATTATGCTACGATATGATTTAATATTTCCACCGAAACCGCGATGTATGATTACTGCGTCGTGACGGTCTGTAGACGGTTTTTGTTTTTGTTTTTTTTTTTTTTTGTTTTTTTTTTATAATAATGTACTCGATATGCCGATGATACAACAACTACACGCTAAATTATTTATCACGGCACATCGAATATAAAACAATTACCGTCTCGTTAGGTATAATACTATTCAAGTGAACTATATGAATGTATAATTTAAAACCTAGTTACCATATACATATAACTACACCGTGTAACGAAACTACGCTGTATTCTAAAACAAAACCACCATAACATAATACCAGAACAAAAATTGTCATTAATTTATTTTTATCGTTATTATTATTACTAACATCTCGTGGGACGGAAGTCCCTGAAAAGTTTCTATAGCGACAGTTTATAAAGTTTCAAATTGCAGAATTACACAAATCGAATGTAAATTATACATTTAAGTTATAATATAAATAACCATTATAATAATAAAATGGGATTTTTATTTTTATCATGAACGCTCAATTAATTATATGACGTATCATTACCGTAAAGGATCATAACAAAAATCAAATTAAGAATATAACAATACATTTTCGATATAATGTTGCTAAGCAATATTGATATTCGTTATATAAAGAAGTTCAGTAACCATTCGATCAATAGTTTACTATACGTTGTTTCCATATAATATGTAAAATAACATAAATAAATTACTATTTTAGCAGTAAATATAATCGTAAAAAGACTGAACTTTTAAAATATGTTCCTATATTATTTCTGATGACATAATCAACGTATGGAAAACAACAATTATATCAAATATTACATGTATGAGAATAATTTATTACACAGGTATGAGTCGTCAATAAAATAAAGGGCGTCAGTCATTTCCGCCAAAAAATTGGATTTTTGTTTTTGCCGAGTCTATTTCTACCAGCTGTCTAAATTATAGTTTAAGAATCATTTAGAGTTACCTAATGGATACCACGAGGAAGCAGTTCTCATTGACCCCTAAAAAAATATTAAACTTAATTTTCAGATTAAAGTTTAAAATTTGAATTGGAATTAAATTGATTATAGTTCAATTGATATATAATATATATATATATATATTATATTATATATATATATATATAATCAAATATTTATGACAGTTCTATAAATCATTTATTTGAATAATTTTTGCCTATCTTTTTTAAAAATATTATTCTTGAAACAGTTTTATTTTTGTATTCATCTATTACGTTTGTTGTATTAATTAATCGTTTTTTTGTATTATATCTTACATGTTTTTTTCATACTCAAGTGGCAACTATTAATTTGAATGTATACGTTGTTTTGAACATTTGAAATTAAAATTTTTAAACGTGTATTAATGTGTAGATGCAAGTTATAAAATTGCTAATTAAAATATGCGTGAAATGATTCAAAGTTATATAGGTTGTTCTGGATATACTTGAACTGAAATCGGACCATATTGTTGGGGGAAACGATGCTTGACAGAAACAAAAATCAATTTTTCGACGAAAATGATGACCGCCCAAAATAAATGTATATTTAAACGATTAATAATTAATTGTATGCGTTATATAATGCGAGTATAATTTATATTTTAATCGAACTAAAACAAAACACGTTTTATAATTAGTAATAAAATAGAATAATACATTCTATAGATTTAAACGTTACATTTCAAAACAAATAATTGATGTTTGGTCACTTTTTTAACATTATAGAATGACGAATCAACGAGATATCGAAAGGATATCCGGCCGTCGTGCATATTAAATTTAAACGTAACCACGTCCGTGATCGGTTTCATCAATCCTAGACATTTAGACCGTAACCTTCAACATATTAAGGGCGTTGAGAAGTCGAACGATTAACTACAAGCGATGTGCAAAAACCAAGACTACGATGTCTAGCCAGTGATGCATTTAATATAATATATTATACGCACCCCGGGGTAAAATAATTTTTCCGCCCTTCCCCCTTTTCAAAAAAAAAAATATATATATATATATATAAATAAATTCAAAGTTAAGCAATAAAAAAATTAATTTTATTTAATTAATTTTATTTTTTATTTTACAAATTATAAATCAGTTGTTTTGCGATATTGTATTAGATAATTTTATAGTAATACATATCCTAACGTTAACCTAATTTTTTTTTTCAGTAAATATTCCTTTCTTAAAAAAAATTATATATATATTAAAAATATAGAAAACGGAATTAATACTTATTATTTTTTTTTTTTTTTTTTTTATTGAACAAAGAAACATCGGCTACAAGGCCATTAGTTATAGTATTACATTATTTTTTATTTTTTAATTTTAATAGTTTACATTATGTACATAGGTTTTTAAATTAGGTTGTATAGTTTTATTTCCTTTAAGAAGTTGACTATATTGATATTTGATTGGAGATCTGGTTGTAGAGCTTCGCTAAGTTGATAAGGAATGGAGTGTTTGGACCCTGAAACTGCGTACTTGGAACAATCAATGATTATATGTTTGACAGTGATCTCTACTCCACATGTTTCGTATATGGAAGGGTATTTTCTAGCCATAAGATGGTTGTGTGTTGTAAATGTGTGGCCACTTCGAAGACGATTTGGAATTATTTCGTCTTTTCTATTTCAGCCGGGGTTTCTCCAAACTTGGATATTATTTTTTATTGTGTTTAATTTGGTGTTTTGTTTTGTCCAGTGATTTTGCCATTTATGAAATAGAATCATCTGAATAAGTTTTTTTAAATCTGCATAGGTACTTAAATTTAAAATATGGGTGTCGGTCATCGAGGCTGCTTTGGATGCTTCTTGATCGGCCAATTCATTGCCGTCAATTCCACAGTGTCCAGATATCCATAAGAATGCTATATCTATTCCTTTTTGACTTACTTCATAGGTTTTTTCTTGGATAAGTTTGGATATATCTGTTGAATTTGTTTAGTTATTTATGCCAGTTAAGCTGCTGAGAGAGTCGCTTAGAATTAAATATTTATTGTGCGACGTTTCTTTATTTATGATTATGTTTTGGCTAATGCTTCGGCTGTGTAAATAGGACATTCGGGGGAAGTTTGTAGGAGGAGGAGGAATTTTTCGTTATTATAGATATTTCAACGTTTTAGTCTGATTTAGATGCATCGGTGTAGATGTATTTGTAGTTAGGGTATTTTTGTAATGTGTTTTGAAGGATGTTTCTGTACATAATAGGACTGGTGTTTTCTTTTTTGAATTCAGAAATTTCTAGGTTTTAGGTCAAAATACGTATTCCACGAAGAGAAGCTCGGGGGTTTTATTTATACTAGGTGTTTTAAGTCTATGTGATATTCTTCAGCTTTTTTTATGTTCTTGGCTATGTATTTATTTGAAGGGTTTTCGATATTTATGAACGATCTGGCTGTATAGAAAAGAGTGTTATATGTTCTTCTTAAGTCTGGAGGTAGTTCATTAGCTAAGTTTCTTAAACTTTCAATGGGACTGGATTTATATATACTTATATAAATAATATTATATAATTATAAATAATTATTTAATAATCGGTAGAAACGGTTTCAACCGTTGACGGGTCGCTGTCTGCACCGTAACAGCAGAGTGGAGAGTATCCTTCGCGGTGCGTTAACACATTTTCACACACCGGTGCACAAAATCGCGTATCACGCCAAGTCGACGATTAGCTCTCTAAAGACCGAATTGGTGGTCGTCCGAAAAGGTATTTTTTTCTCCAAGGTTTATGCAATCGAACGCGACCAATAACAGAGTTCGAAAAGCGGTTGAACGATCTGTGCACGTCTATCCGCGGTGCGATTTTGTGTTACGAAGGTCGAGTTACGAAATCTTTGCCAACACGTGTCCGTATCAACAGCGCGTCGAAAACGCGTGCACCGGGTTCGGACAAGCTGCAAAAAATATGATGATGACATAGGGTTTCCATATTTCATTGGCGAAAATTTTTTTCGGGCAATTTTTTTTTCCTTCGTTTTTCTTATTGCCATAACTAAGGACCGGATTTATACGCACAAAAAATTCTCAAAATATGCTTCTAAAAATGCTCTAATATGCTATAAAATATGTATTTATTTTTAAATATGTACTTAAATATTCAATTAAAATGTTGTTTAAAATTATGTACAAATATGTGAAATGTATTATAAATATAAAAATAATCATTAATTAATACGGTATTAAAAAAAGTATAAAAAAGCTTTTAAAATATTTTGTCGTCTTTGTCGCCATTTAACATTCTTTATCTTCAATCTACAAAGTATAAATACCCACATTAATAAAAAGTGAAAACAAAAATTGAATTCATTGCATTGGATGATATGAGTATGTAATCTTATCTTTGGAAATAAACACCGATCGCAATTATGTGGCAGTGATCGTGAAAATACGACGAAAACGAATATATGTGCTACTAATAATAAAATGTATTATAAAACTATAAATATGCATTTAATAGGTTAAAACGTTGAAATATGCAAAATATGCAAAATAAAATTAGTTTTATTTTAATAAGAAAGATCTAAATCGGGGACAGTGCTCATCAGATTTCAAAAAGTTTATTCCAATACAATTATGCATTTGCATATAAATCCGGTCCCTAGTCATAACTTTTTATTGATTTTCCGATTGTACTGGGACAATTATTAAAAAAAATGTATTCGTTTATTGATTAATTGTTTCTACGGCATACCTCATATCACATCACCCTTCCCCCCTCACGAAAATGTACGACACTACTCCCCGGTACAAAAGGTCTGAAGTGAACACTTCAGAAACACTTCAAAAGGTCTGAAGTGAAGGACTGCGGTCCGACCACTCTATGCTACAGCGCATAAACCAAAGTGATCAGTTCACCGGTCTCGTGAGAGAACGCATTTGACCGGAGTAATCGTCAGTTAGCCAGGAAAATAATTAAAAATAGATTTCGTTAGTCGACCGTTCAACTTTTTATCTGATCACGACAATAATATTATAGTTTTCGGCCTAGAGTTCAACCGGATACAAACATATGTTGTTGAAATCCCATTCCGGGACAATAGTTTCGTGTATCTAACAAGTACCGATCACGTTGTTCTTCATTGTGTAGAGTTGTTTAAATTAGAACTCTTGTCACTTACGCCGTACTCAAAATCGGCAGAGCGGTGCGACGATAGCTCTTTCGGAAAGGTGAACTCGTTCCAGGCCGAGTTAGGTAAGGCGCGTTCGCCCGAACAATATCTTTTTCGCCTCGTCCGCGCCCGCTAATGCGCAGCAGAGCAGTACGTCGTCTCCGACGACAGCAGCAACAACAACAACAACAACAACAACAACAACAATATCCGCGATGACGCAAGCGCGCGGTGGATAATTTGTACGGCCGTGCGAACGCGTTGACCCACGGACGTCAGGCGAAACCAGTTCCGACCCCGTCCGGTTCTGACGTCTGCCCGGGCACGCCGACGTTTTCCGCGCGTGCGAAACGCCGTTGCCGGCGGAAAACCCGCGACGGATCCGCTGCGGTCGTATATGACTCACGGCGATGACGCGAAACCGCTGGACCGTTCGTTCGCCGCCCGTAAGCCGTGGTCAACGTCGCGCGTGATTCATCGGGTTGACCGTGAACGTCTATGAGCGTGCACGGGCGCGGCAACGTTTCCGCCGGAGCCCGACGGAACGGAAGGAAATACAACAAAAGTGTTAAATCCCCGCGTGAGTGACGAACAGCGACGCGATGGCGAACAGAGCTCTGTCCGCGGTTTACGATGCGGAAAAACGACCCGCGATTTTGAATCGCACGACCGCACGATTCGCGCGTTTCCTCGTTCGATCGAAACAAAACAAAACAAAACAAAACAAAACGACGTTCCCCCGCTCGCGAGACCCGCCGCGCGACCCTGGACGACGCCGGGGCAGCCCTGAGTTTGTTGTCCGACGAAATTCGAATACGCATACGTTAAGCTCGCCGGCGGTAGTGCGCGTGCGGTTCTCGACGTATTATTATCGGTGCGCGGGCTTGAACGGCTTAAACGTTTCTCGCCAGTCATCGTTTCTCCGTCGTCAAGATTTCTTCGTTTTCCGAGCGCCGTTACCTGCGGGGAGCGCGGTGTACAAAACGAACGGCAACGGCCGTGATTGATATCCCGTGAAAAGTGTTCATCCAGGGCCGGATTTAAGCGTAGGCTATATAGGCCTGTAGCCTATGGGCCCGCACCACAACAGGGCCCTCACCACACCATCGTACAACTAAAAAAAAAAAAAAAAATGCTCCGTCTAAAAATTTTTAGAAAATTATTTGAAAATGTTCTGGAGATGGCTTAGTTAATAGTTTCACTATTCGTGTGTATGTCCTTTTTATTTTCTAAAAACTTTCTAGTAGGGCCCACACCACAATTGAGCCTAGGGGTCTACAAATCCTAAATCCGGCCCTGTGTTCATCTCGAAGCGTCCGTTAAGACAGCAACAATAATGCGGTGTACGTGAGGTGCGCATTATTGTTCGTCGTTATTCGGTGTTGCGCCTTAAGGACGTACCGTATTGTCTGTCAACAGTTCACGACTGTAACCTACTGGTAACACAAAACATTGTCATCTCCACCGACGTCTGGCATCCCAGGACGCCGTTATGTAATATCGCGATTTTCAGTAAATCGTTTGTTACATCGGCATGTTGTAAATCGATCGCGTCCTGTTCATCCGGCTAATCGATCGCTGAATTACAAATAACACAACGTTGAACAAATTACGAGATAAATGACCGCATGCATCTGTACAGATGAAATGCATAAACGAAACACGAGTCGAGATACTTTATGTACTCTTAAAACAATATTATTATCTTTACACAACAAAATGATTCGTCGGAGTGTCGGTGTTACGTATAACAGTGAATACCAAGAGTACAAGAATTACGTCAAGTTGGGATACAAGCGTTATACGCATATAGGTTTATGCGCTTAGAAAATTTAAAATATCGGTTCGGCTATACTTGGCCTATGCTATCGAATGCAAGTGATGATGCATGGTAAATAGTATATAAATAAATAAATAACATTTATTTCAAAACACTTTACGTGCAAATAGTGTGATTAAAATTTAATATTTGATTTGAGAATAATATTATTACATGTGGAAAAAACCGTATTACACCTCATCACGTTAACACCTACTACGTATTTACGTGTACTCTCAATAAATTAACTAGTTTCTTTCTCACTCAATTTAGGTTTTCTACTAAAAATGATTGTGGCAGATTATTATCATGTTGCTTATATGCACCTTTTCCAAAATTATTTTTATTTTATCTATCTTAAAGTATTTGAAATAGTGTTGAACTTCCAATAGTGAAACAAATTCTTCATCCCAAATACCTAAACATAATATTTAAATCTAATTAGGTGGTACTTCGAATCAGTGGCGGCACGACGCAGATTTTATTGAAGCAGCTGCTTCATACCTAAAATGGGATGAGTATTGTGTGACAGAAAAGTATAGTACATTATTTACCCATTTTCAAGGCCGGCCCAAGTGAAAATTGTGCTCTAGGCAAAATCAAATTTTGCCGCCTCTAAAAAAAATTAATTTCGCTCTTATTTTAACTTAGCCCCTTCCTCAATTTTTTGTGTAACATATCTATATAAAAAAAATTTTAATTTTTTATTTTACGTATAAGATTATGTGTAAGAAGACTTAAAATGATTTCCATATTTATTACTTAAAATCCATCACTATCGCGACTATCGGAAATGTGTGATTATTTATATTTTCGGAACAATTGAAAACACCCAGCGTATGGCCGTAATATAAAATAATATAATATCTTTAGACAAGTTTATTATATAGGCGGGTGGTTTTCACGAATGAATGAATTTCATTAATTTTTCTTATAAAACACCGATAGGACTAAAAAAAATTTACGAGTCAATTTTAAAAATGCCGCTGCAGGCAGGTGCCTAGCTCACCTATACCTTGAGCCGGCCCTGTCCATTTGACATAAAATATTATAATGTGTTTGATTGAAATTGTATAGTCGCATGTTGGCTCGTTCTTAGTGATTCTTTTTCCATAAGATGAGTATGTGCGTAGAAAGAATGAGTGACCTATTCTGAGGCGATTTAAATTTAGCGTGATGTATTATATTTAAGCATAAGCATATGTATGAGGTAACAGGGTAAACACTTGATTACTTTGCGAATCTTCCTTCCCTAACAAAAATATTTAATACTATTATGATAATAAATAACCATATTATGTTCAATTAATTCGACATGTTCGTAAACGGTAAGTTAAATAAACATAATATATTATATCAATATAGTTAGTTATCGGTCAAACATTATTAAAAGTAGTGATGGTCGTAATCAAGATATCTGGATTATCAAAATAATAATTCGATTATATAGGTACCCGAGAGATTATTTCGAGTGATATCTCATTTATTTTAAAAACAATAAATTCTTGATTACGAAATGTGTATAGAATAAAAAAATATTTCGAATGATTTTCATGGAACGAAGGAGTGAGGGAGGAATATTATTTTTAATCTTCATAATCGAATAAGTAAATACTAGTATTTCACTTTGAGTCTTTGTATTAACGACTCGTGCTACTTGTGGGACTGGTTGTTTCGCCCAGAGTTGGGCGTTAGTCGAATAAAATACAGTAAAACTCGCTTAAGACGCTCTTTAAAGGACTAGCTCTAGAGCGTTTTAAGCGAGAAAGTGTCTTATGCAGGATTGAAAAAAATTAAGTGATTGAAATATGGAGTACGGGCAATATACTAATAAATTATATAAGAATATGTAATTAAATACATGTGTACATATATTTTTTCCAACTGAATTTAATTTAAAAAAAATTATTATTAAATATTTTATTATTGTTTATTTAAAAATTGATATATTTCTGTTTGTTTACTATGCTGAAAATGCGTCTCAGCCAGAAAGTTTTCTACTTTGTTGAGATAACCCAACATTTATTCAAAATTTTCTACAGAGGATAATACTTTTCGAATTTCTGTTAGGTTTTGCAACCCGGCAGTAATTGTAGGAGTAGATATTGGATAATAGTAATAGCTGATGATAAAATAGGTATAGTGATAAAATAAAACGATACAACAATAAGAACACGTAAACAAGTAAAATTTTTATTTTTATCTCCGCAAACCTACTAAAATTTATCATAATCTGCTAAACAAAAGAGCGTTTTATCCAATAAGATAGAGAATAACCGAGCGTCTTAACAGGTGGTTTTTACGTTGACTAGTATAGGAAATGTCTAGGGATCAACGGAAAATATCATCTTATGCGGGAAAACGTCTTAAGCGGGAACGCCTTAAGCGAGTTTTACTGTATTATTCGATTGATTATTTGAATAAAAAATTATTCTTCATTGATTTATTCTTAATTTTATTATTGATTTTTTATTTTTATACGTTATTTTAATTTGTATAATTATTCGTTATTTGATATTCCCTATAATCATATAAATAATAAATTTAAATCCTAAATAACGATGTATAATAATAATAGACTTATTATTTAGACTTAAATAATATATATAAAAGCAATACATATTAATACATATAATAATTGACAAAAATAAATTAAATATACTTTTATATTTAATATCATTATTTAATTAATATCATTCATGATTTTGACGAATACATTTATTCTTTATTCAGTATACCAAAATTATTCAGAATAAAAAATTATTCTTTGTTCTAAAATTAATTAGTTATTCATGCTTTTATTTTTTATTCTTTATTTTGATTTGTTTTTGCCCAACTCTGGTTGTTAGACAAATATTGATGGGTATACGGTTATTTTTAGTTATTTATATTTTAAAGTTTGACATAAATATATAGCTATAGTTTTTGAATTACTCAACCACAAAACAAAAATTTCTCAGAACGTTTATAAATAAAATTATATTATATTTATATTTATATATTATATTTCAATGGAACATTTCGAATGATTATTTCGAGACATCTCGTAATTAAATAAATGTCTCGATTACTAATATTTCGATTATTGAAATCATTCGATTATGCCATCACTAATTAAAAGGATACGCTGTTGTAAAGTAGGAAGCAAATAAGAGACGGTTTCTTTGACAATGAAAGTGATAAATGTAACACAGAACTGTTGACCACTATCAGCAGCTTAAAAATAAATAGGAATCAAAAAAAATACTCCTCTCCTCAAAAATATTCCCTCAACACTACCATAACTTCGAATGGACAACTTATCAATAATAAAATTTTATAAATTCTAAGCAAGGAATTTACGAGTGAACTACTTTTTTTTTGTACTAAGCTTGCGATAATTAATTCATAACAGTTGGTCATAGTGGGTTTTGTTATCAATAACGTTTACTTTTTTTTTTTATCTATACTTAAACAATAATATTTTTACGTGGTTTTATGGGAACTGATACTTGAGTTCGAATTCAAAACAGTGTTAAGGTAATTGTTACTTATTTACCTTGACTATATTGGCCCGAGCTTTTGTAGCATCATGAGAGTCGTGGAATTCTTCAGTGGCATCGGTGGGATGCATTTCGCTTTAAAAGGTATAATTATGTACTCGTAACTAACACATTTTATGAAACGAAAACAAACAATTATAAATGAATGTTTAAATAAATTGTATATTTTGTACGTGCCGTCAATGGATTCAAATATTATGATTTTTTCAGAATGCGACATGACAGATTTCGAAGTAGTTCTAGCCGTTGATATAAATACCGTGGCTAATACAGTGTACAGGCATTTCTTCCCATCCACAAATCTTAGGGATTTGAACATTGTTTCTCTTAGCCCTGAACAATTTGATGCTTATTCACCAGATATGCTGTTAATGAGTCCCCCGTGTCAACCATTTACAAGGTAAAATTTTAAATTATTTATTTATGAAAAGTATAAAATAGATTATTTTTTTTTTTTTTTTTAGAAATGGCCTCGTTAAGGACATTGGTGATGATAGAACTAAACCTCTGCTACATATTATTGAAAATATAATTCCAAAATCACGATCCCTCAAGTATATTTTAGTTGAAAATGTTAAAGGGTTTGAATGTTCTTTGGCTAGAAACAAACTTGTTGAATCTTTGAGTCAGTCTGGTTTTACTTATAGAGAATTTCTGCTCAGTCCTGTACATTTTGGTATATGCAATTCAAGGCTCAGATACTATTTATTGGCAAAGAAAAAACCATTAGATTTTGCCATTCCTTTGCAAAATGATATTGTAAGTTATTTAAACAAAATACAAATACAATTAATAAAAATAACAAAAAAATATAGCTGTAGAAAAAATTGCAAATTAATTTTTCTTAAGTGCTTTTTATTCAAATTTCTCAATCTACTAAAAAGGTCATAAACATTTATTAGAACTCTTCCACATTATACTATATAAAATACTAAAATCTGTTCTGAGCTCCATTACTTAATTATTTGGTTAAAAATATTATGGGCTGTGACATTTAATTTTTTCGCCTATTTGGCATACATATTTTTTTGATTTTTTTGTGTACTAAATTGTTGATTAATTTTATTCTTATTTTTATAGATAACTGAAAATCATTGGGACAATAAACTGTGTGAACATGTTAAACAAGTTTCAGATGTGTTATGTGAATCTGAAACAGAATTAAAAGAATATTTAATAAATGATAAACAGTTATTAAAAGGTGCCAAAGCTTTGGATATTGTCACCAAACATTGTAAGAGGTCATGTTGCTTTACACGTTCCTATAGTTCATATTTATGTGGTACTGGTTCAGTATATTCAAGTTTATGCGAAGAAAATGTTGAAAATATTAAAAAAATCATTAATGATAATGAAAGTAATTTAGAAGTATTAAAAAGTCTAAAACTAAGATTTTTTACACCAGCAGAAATTTCACGATTTATGTGTTTTCCTAAATTAGATTTTCCAGTTAACAAAAAAAAAGCTTATCAGCTATTGGGTAATAGTATAAATGTTTATGTTGTATCTAGGCTTTTATGTGTATTATTATCTTAACTGTTTTTCATATAATCTTCAAAAAAAACATTTTTAAGTTTATTTAATTTTAAACTATTTTCAACTAGAAAATATAGAAAACTGTAAAAGTGAATTTTTATTGTTTAAGGCTAATAATTTTAGATAAATATGCTTCAAAACCATAAAAGTTTGAGTTTTTGAATAAATAAACAAATCAGTTAGGTATTTAGTAAAAATACAATAAATAAATATTAAAATTTAAAAAATATTTAAATTTAATGATATTAATTTCAACAATTATGAAAAACTTAAAAAAGACTTATTAGTGATAATGGAAATGTTATAATACATACAATTTTAAGAAAATATATCAATTTAAAATTATTTTCATTATTTTTAGTATTATTTTACAAATAGCTAGTTAATCTTATTGTTACTTATTATTTGAGAGTAAAAAATACGTTTAATTTATAATTTATTTTATAACTTTCTTGAAACATATTATCTTACTCAATAGAAAACGGAAAGCAAAATTTTAATGACTAAGCAGTTAAATGTTGGTTCATAATAGGTATACTGTGAAATGTAGTTAGAAGCCAATTTAAATTACTAATATGAAACGAGTACTTTAAATTTTCATTTATTCATTAAAAATAAAATGAAAAAACTTAGAAATCAAATAAATAATATAATAATATATAGATATTTAATATGGACGTTTAGAGTTAAACTATGAACATTTTAGAATGGTTAAATCATTTTAGAAGCATTTATTTATACTTTATGGTTGTATATTGAAAATGAATTCCTAACTTAAAAATGAACATAACAGTAATTTCATTTTCTTATATTACATATCAGTCCATAATAATATAATTTCATTGTTTTCCGAGGGCTTTTTGCATCTCAGCTGATTTTTGAATCTTAGCCAACTCTTTTTCTGTATAAAAACAATTCAAATAATAAAATTAACAATATATATTAAATAAAATAAATTTTGAAGTATTGATTAAAATGCAAACAAAGCAAGACAGCAAGTATTAAACAATACTAACCTTTTTTTTTCATCATCTCTTTTCTTTGCAGCTTCTGCACGTTGTTGTTTTATGATTGCTAACCTTGCTAAATCTGCTCTTGCTTCTTCAGTTTTACCTTCAGCTTGCAACTTCTGATAGTGTATTTTTTTCCGTTGTCGCTCAAGTTCTTCTCTGTGAATATAAACAAAAGAAAACTGTATAAGGAATATTATTTACAACATAAGATAAATTTTTAATTAACCTTTCACGTCTAGATAACTGAGAAGGTTCAGCGGTTTCTAAGGTTTCATTTAACGTGGCTAATTTTTTTGCTTTTAACTGTCTTCTATTTGGATTCTCGATTTGTATTAAACCAGCAACACCCTTCTTTTTCTATAAATAATAATTTCCATAAGTATTACAATCAGTTTAAAAGGTTAGACAAGTAATTCAAAAGTCATTACATCATCAGAATCTTCGTCGGATTCACTATCGCTCTCCGACTCGTCTTCGCTATTACTCTTATCCCCTTTAGTTGCAGATTTTTCTTCTTCACTAGATGATTCATCATCGCCTCTATTATTTTTCTTCCATCTACGTTCCTGTTCTTCACGTTTTCTTTGTTCTTCTAGTTCTTCAGGATTCGTGAACTTGCGACTCCGTCCTTTATGATTGGTCCATTTTCCTGAATAAGCAAAACAAAAAACACATTGTTCCTAAGATAAACACAAACAAAAGAATTTTTAATATTTTGCTAATGATGTACATACCTCTAGGCATTTTGAAGACTATTTTTTGTTTACTGTTAACGAGTAAATACAGTAAGTAGAGTAATAACAAAATTCTATTTTTGAGCTTAGGATTTCAAAACCGTTTTGGTGGACGGGAGTCGTCGGCTGTATCAATTTATCAAAATATTGACGTCAATGATAAAATCCAACATTATTATATTCATTGTACTGGGTCTTCCGATGTTGCATCAGATAATACCTTGGAAGAAAACAATGAATGGGGCAAAGACGATACAAAGATAAAAAATAGCGATACCGTTGCTACGGCATTCGTATTGTTGGCATTCAACTTTGAAATAATAATTGCAGACGGCGTGCGGACGTCGACAGTAAAACGTTTTAAGCCTGCTGCAACATTATTGATCACGTCGTTAAAACGAACTCGCGCTCGTGTCGAAAACGAGAAAAATAAAAAATTAATCGATATCCGTTTCGAAAAACCGTCTACTATCGATAGTATATACGTGCGCGGGTGAAGTGGGCATGATTCGAAATCAGAAAAGAAAAAATTAAAATTCTACACGCAGAACGCAAACCAATACGTTAATATTTTCACCACCACCCACTCGAACATAAAAAACATTGTTGACTCTTCAATTAATCATTACTGACCATCGGTTAATAAATTGTATACCTTATGTTGATGGTTTTCTTCCCTTTGAACTCGTCGTCGTTGTTCTCTTAACACGCCGTCTTGCTTTCTGAGCGAGTGACAACGAAAAATTGAGAATAGACATCGCATGTACGTATGCATAGTACTATTATTATTATTATTATTATTATTATTATCGAATGGTAATATGGTATACAATGGACGTGTTGAAAATATTATTTTGGAGCAAATGCCTCTTTAAAATTTCACAGTCATATTGGGCTTGATAATAATTTATTCAACATTGTAACTTGTTAATCTGCATCATTGGAATATAATAAATTAACTAATTAAAAACACACGATTTTCAAATATCTTCTTAAATATGAATATATTTTGTAAATATTTTAAATTATGTTTTGGTTAATTGTATAAACCGTTCGGTGGGCATGGGAATTTATATCTTATAAATATTATTGCTCATGTCCAAAAATCAGTTTAATCCTTCACTGCATGATTTTTTTATTTTTTACGAAAAAAATATATTATATGTAATTTGAGTCCTGGAAAGTAGGAAAAATAGTTAAAAAAAATGATAATCCAATATTAATTTAATAAACTTATGATGGCAATACATTTTTGCATTTCCGTTAGGTTATGTCATAGATATTTTCAATACTTCTGATACATATTTTTATTTTTAAAAAAATTTCATTTTTTGTAACCTTTGACAATTCTTAATAGTAAAAAACTATAAAAAAAAATAATTTTTGAGTGAATACTTAGGTATTACATTTAATTATAACTTATTTAATAAATTTAAGTAAACATTTAAAAACAATAAACAAAAATGTTTGCTAATTTGGTGTTAGATACTCATAAAAAAAAGGTTAAATATTTTTTATCATAATAATGTTAATTATGGAATTTTTAAAAAAAAATTCTATCATTCTTAGAACACAAAAAAAACAAAGCATTTAGAACATTGAATAAAAGACTGATACTTGAAATTGGTCATTTTAAAAACTCATGGATTTACCAGTGATCCAAGTGATTTTTATGATATCCATAGGAAGTAATGATGTATTTCTATATCGAGTTAATTTAAACTTGAATGTGACATGATTATCGTAAAAACATCAAATAATTTGTACAAAATAAAATTACGTATTCTTTTTGTTGTTATTGCATAGTAATATATATATGAACGATGATAATAAACCCATTTTACTCAATATTGTATACAATTCTATTGTATTCTATTTACAATTTTA
Source organism: Sipha flava (assembly GCF_003268045.1). Lineage (NCBI taxonomy): Eukaryota > Metazoa > Arthropoda > Insecta > Hemiptera > Aphididae > Sipha > Sipha flava. The sequence goes on from NW_020272828.1 coordinate 462,538, forward strand.
TTCTATCTATAGATGAATAAAATATCAATCGTACCATCTCTCTAAAGTTTAGACAATATAGAATCTAAAGGTGAGTTCACACTTGTGTAACATGTAACTGCAACGAGTAACTTGCAACGCGTTTTTGTAATATATTCTTGCAAGAGCGTATTTGAAGAGGGGTGGGGCGAAGGGGGAATTCGACGGAACATGAGCTGTAGATAATGAACCAGTGGCGTACCCAGGCAATTTTTAGGGGGGGTCCAACATTTTTATTTTATCTGTTCTCTAATTATAATTATACCAACAAATTATTGTTAATAATTATAGTAATAGTTACAATAGTTATACACACATCACACATATTCTTCACAAAGGTTTACTATAATAGGTTGGTACTATAATTTGAAATCAATTTTTATTTGGTAGTAAAATGTTAAAAATAATACATTATTTAATTAACAATAATAAATAATATTAAAAAAGCAGTATAAATTAAACATGGTTTATACATTATAGGTATATTATATAATCTATAAACTTTACAAAGTTTATATATATTCAATATACATATTGGAGATAATGGGAAATTAAAATACACTATGTACTATTTACTATTAAACCATTGAGTATGTAGAAATTTCAATGGGGGGTCTGGACCCGAACCCTCCCTTGGGTATGCCCCTTTAATGAAATGTAAATTATTTTCAAGTTTGTATTGAAGAAAAATTAGTTCCCCCCCCCCCCATGGCCACAACTCAAATACGCCCTTGTATTTTTGTAACAATCCAGCGAACTTGTATCATATTTGTGTAACATACCGACGATCGGTTGACGGTCAGTAATTTAGTGAAACATTAAAGTTACACAAGGCTGTATCTGGGGGGGGGTCCAGGGTGTCTGAACCCCCCTCTCGAAATTTCTTCAATATTTTACAAATGTTTAAAATAATTATTTATTTTTAATACCAACATAAATATTTTCAGTCAAAAATGACTTAAGCTCCAATTAACCATTAACTGCTTTTAGTTTTATATCATAATATCATATACAAATATGATATTAATTTTAATAAAAGAAGATTAAACCATTTTCTGTTTTATTTTTAACCAAGTATCAAAAGTTAAAATCTAAATTCAATAAAATTACAATATACATGGTTTGGACCCCTCCCGAAATAAATTTCTAGATACGGCCTTGATGTTACATAAATATATTGAAGCTTGTATGGACAGGTTTACGAACCTATTACTAATAACTAGTAATGACGTAAAAAATTTATAAAAAATTTGAAAATGTAATTAATGACGTAAAAAAATTATTAAAATTGTGAAAAATAAGTACCAAAAATGAATTAAACATTTTTATTTTATTTGATCAATGATTTTCACACACTTTAGTCCGTATTATTATTATAGTCATCGATTATTTTACCAAAATTTAAGACGATAAAGTGTAGTTGTCAATAAGTAGGTTAAAGAAAAATATTGAATACTTGAAATTTCTTTAATTTTTTTTCTAAAAATGCTAAATGTTTAACAAATATGAAAATTATATCCTTAAAAGTAATTAAAATACCAAAAATGCATTAAAGAAGTAAATATAACAAAAAATGCAAAAAATACAAAATAAAAATTGAATTATATGAATCTATACCACTTGAAACATTTTTTTTCTAAACTGAGCATTGCGTAAGGATTTAGAAAAAAAAATGCATTTTGCATTGAAATCCGGGCCCTACTAATAATTAACCTATTATTAATTATTTGTATTATTTCAACTGCAGTTGACGATTGACAATGAAACGAGCTAGTATTTGTTGTTTATCATAATATTTCATTTTGAATATACAATGTTCCAGTGATCAAAGGAAATGATTTTAAAATGTATAGAAATTTACCGTGATAAAGAAATATTATGAAATCCTTCGCATAAAAATCATTTTAATAGCATATTAAAAAATTATTTTTGGGTTTCCATTGCTGATCAATTATCAACGGGTTTGTCGAAAACGATGTCACCTGACGAATGTCGTAAAAAAATTATTACTCTACTCTTTGAATACAGGAAAGAAAAAAAGTACAAAGTAATGTAAAAAAAAAAGCATGAGTGCAGGATTTGTACCACGTGTATTTGTATTTCAAAACGTCTAAAAGAGTAGCTACAGGCTACCCAAGTAGACGTAGGCATGTTGACTATACTCTCAATTTCAGAGAGTCAAGACACATTTTTTTTACATGGAAACCACTAAATTATGACTTGTAACATGTTGCAAACCAATGGTACAACATGCGAATACAAAAATGCAAAAACGAACACCGAAAACTGTTACAGTAACATGTTACATGTTGCGTCTAAAGCCGGGTACAAACCGGAGCACTTAGGTGTAATGTAACGCTGTAATGCAACTGTAATGCTCAGGTGTGTACGGTGTTACTGTATCATTCGCGCTTGTTCGGCTCGCGACGCTATCGATCCACCCTAGTGTCGGTTTTTTGACGAACATCCAAGGAATGTTACATTACGACACGACGCTGGACGGTAAACCAGTTGCTTGCAGCGAATGAATCGCCCGGATTATATTCTTATGTTGATGTAAAATTAATTAAAATAAACGAATAAAATAATATTATTATTATATTATTATTAATATTAATAAAATTAACGAAATTGATTATAATATAAATTAATAAAATTGTATTATTTAATATTAATTTAAAAATGGAGTGGAATAATGAGAAAGAACATATGTCCTTATACTTCATTAAATTCGTTAGCCATCATCTCTTTTCGCGTTTGTTTTTGATTTTTTTTTCTTCTTTTTACAATATAATGAATTAAAATAAATTATGCTCTAGCGACTTGAAAATTGGTAGACGTTGTTGCACGAATACAAACCGTGAATAGACCGGCGAACAACCGATTCAGAATAGTGCTCGGTCCTAAACGTACACACCGGTCGTTTGTAACATGAACATCCAAGCGAGCACGAACTCTGTTACATTACACCTAAATGTTCCGGTGTGTACCCGGCTTAGTGTATACGCATCTCAATACTTTTTTCCAAAAATTTCGACTCTTGACTCGCTTGATTCCTACACGCTGCTAAAAATAGCAAAAATCAGTCTTTTTTTTCTGTTGCCACTTAATCATCGAATAAAAATTTAAATTTTGAAGTATGTGGATCGCTCGAACAGTAAAATTGTGAAACAAATCTTACTTTATTGATAATGAAAGATAATAACAGTGTTAAAATATCATTTTTATCATTATTTGTTGTCAAATAAACAATTTAAATCACACAATGCATATATGCCTTAACATGCAGTGAACGATACTGTAGTGTTACTATTGTAATAGTGTATCAAAACAGGTTAATGGGTGACCGAAAACCGTCAACATATTATAAAATAATTAAAATTAATTAAATTGTGTGAAATAAAAAAAATGTAAAAAATAAAAACAAAACAACACCTGATTAAATTAACTATATTAATACAATTTTAAAACTTGAAGAACGAAAAATGTTCCTTATTTAGGAACGAGTTCCTTTCTTCAAGACAGGAACGGCAAAGGATTTAATTCCTTTTTAACAAGATGAACGTGAACGTTCCAAGCACTGGTTTTATTATCTAGGGATCATCTTGATTTTTTAAATGGTATTACTAGATTATACCTTCGTGTCAAATTCAAGTTTCTTCCCATAAAGGAAGTTCTTTATAATGTTGATGATCAGTAAGTGAGTAACAAAATTGAAAACTTTGACATGAAATGGTTCAATATTAAGGGCTCAAATGTATACAGTGATTTAAGCTACGTGAACCTAAGCTATGTTTAAAATTTCAAAGCCTATCTGAAGAGAAAGCAGAGATATGAAGGTCAGAAAAACCGGGTGAATCGATTCGTGTTAAGATACACATTGCATTGCTAGAACTTGATGGCACACTGCCGTGCGTTCAAATTTATCTGAACATGGTTGAGCCTAATATTTCAATGGAGCCTTGCACATCCCCGATAGGGACCCGTAATCAAGTAATCAATACAAAAGTGAGTGTCCGTTCAGATCGAACACGAATACGGTAGCATGTAGAAAAAACAGATTAGGACTTAAGTCATCTTTACTGCTATTATTTGTACTCAAGACTCGGACTGGTTTCTGTTAAAATAATAATAATGTATGTGGACGTACATAATGTAATGGATAGTGATGGACAGATGCATTAAAAAACACACTTCATGTTTGAACACCGTTTGAATTGACTATTTTTCAATCTTCTCTAAATAATTACTTCTTATTCTTGTATTTAATAAATCTTCATCTTTTGATGATAATTCTTTATCAGAAACGCACGTTTTTGAGTATTGCTATAACTTATGTAGTCAATTATCGACCACAATGAATTAGGCTGTAATACAATATTTATATATTGATATTATGTTTAAACAACCACTAAATGTATCCAACATTTAAGTGGCATAAAAAAATTTATATTATAAGGAATGGAAAACCTTATTTATAATGTTATATTGTTAGAATATTGGCAACAATTTTTTTGTTTTTTTTTTTTATATTTCATGATAAAAACCAAAAACAGGTTACTTCACTAAACATGAATTACATTAATATTTTAAAAAAATGATAAGAACCAATATGTATATGCCAATATTATTTATTCATTAGGTGAAAATGGCTGACAGCGTACCAGTGTCAGATGTTGTGTGTATTGATGACATGGGCAAAGCCAGAGTCATGGAACCTGTTTTGGCTGATAAAGTGTCCAGCTTAAAGGATCAAAGCGCTGATTTTTTGAACGGTATTATTATAGTATTTGGTTACACATAATTGATTCATAACAAATAGGATTTAATCATTACTTTTAATTCAGACATAGAGCTCTATCGTGATGCAGTAGACAGCTTAATTGGCGTAATGGAAAATTTAGCCAAACAGGTAGATCAGGAAAAACGCAATGCAATAATCGTATCTAATAAATTAGCATCATTATCCAGCAAGACTGAAGAAAAAATAGCTATGTTACAAGTGAGCTGTAGTGCAAGTAAGCTTAAAGATTTGAATTACTAATATAGTTTATGTTTTAGTCACAAATAGAACAAAAAACCCTGGAGCTGGAACGCTGCAAGATTGAGCACAGAACACTGCAAAAAATTGAATCTGAACAAGCTGATTTAATAAACTGCTTATCGTTTCAAAATTAAGGACCATTTTAAAATAGCACACCATTAAATATTAACAGTACAAGTAACGAAATGCAGATGAAAGTAAATATTATTATTTTTTTGTTTATTGTTTAATGATTAATAAAATTATTTCTTAACTATAAAATAATGCTTATACATAAACATAATTATGGTAAATGCATTTTTATATAATAAATAATATAATAATTATCATAGTATAAAAAAGAAAAAATCTGTGGTAATATATATGTTTGCCTATCAATACACTATTTTCACATAACAACCTTGATTCTTGAACATATAAATATTATCAATATAAAATAAAAAAATAATTCATTTTTTCATTTCTTTGTTTTTTGTTTTCATGTCCAAAATTTGTATAAAATGTAACAAATAGAAAAAAAATATATAAATATATATAATAATAAGGAATGTGTAGCATTACTGGACGAGAATATTTTAATATAAATATAAAAATGTAAATGGCATTAATATGTATTAAATGGTTAATGATTTATGATTAATATATAAATAATTATTGTTGTTAGATAAGAAATTATTTTGTACAAACACAAATAATAAAAAAAAAAAAAAACATAGAATAATTATAAATAAATAATAAATAATGACCACTTTTCATTACAAAAAACAATGGTATTTTTTTTTAATACTTCCTGTTTCCAGAATATTTTTTGTAAAATCAGTGCAATTATTAAGATTTCCGTGGTACCAGATCAAATTTTTATAATATACACTAATGGATATAATATAATAATGATTGAGGGTCTTCTTGGAAAAAAAAATTTCAAGTTAAAATTAAAATAATAAAAATTCGGTTTCTTTTTGAGCCATACATCACAACTCCTTAGAATTGTGTTTTGTTTGTCATGGACCTGAAAAATTATAACATTTATATTGGCTTGAATCAATTCTACATTAAAAAAAATTAATTATATTGTTTAATAATAAATGTGATCAAACTAAATACTAATTTAGATAATTAATGATTAATTATGTCAGTGTTTTATTGGATTGTACATGCCATTGCGTACATAGTGTGCCTAAGGGTAGGAAATATTTTTACCAATCTTCGCCAGTTGAATTATACGCCCTACCCTGTAGCATATTTATTAACCCTATGAAGAGGAAATATTAATTTGTATGGATTACTCAGAGAGTGAATTGTTTTTATAAAAATATCGGTATTTTGCTGTAAGTAAATATGTCAATTGACGTACCCGGTTATTTTTTTTACTAAAGTAGTGAGAACTTCAATTGACATTACTGAATATTCTCTTTTTAGAAATTAATTGTAGTATTTAATTAATTCAACTAAGAATAAAAAAAAATGTTAATAAACTTAAATGAATCTTATTCATTGTGAACAACAAAAACATGATTTTATATTACAGTATAGGCAACAATACTAGATGGTTAGACTAAATATAAAACATTAGTTGAATTACAATTATTTATCTTCTTACAATTGTTAATAAATTATGTATTTATCCAGTTATTATTTTGAATAAAATCTACAGTTATTTCAAAATATTTTGTTCTCTTTGATATTCAAATTTATTAAAGTTTATTAAAAATATTAAATTACATAAATCATACCCAAAAACTAAAAATAGTGACATTGAAGTTTGTTGGTGTTTAAAAATAATAAAAAAAAAAAAGGTAATATCATCTTTGAATAACTATAATGTTAAAGGTTAGAATATATAATTAAGATAAATAAAAAGAATAATCAACTAAAGAACAAAATATTTTTAAATAGTGATAGCTTGAAATACATAAAGGGTACATATTAATTTATACATATTTTTCCCATGCGTTCTATGAAAAACCAATAACTTTTATGTAAATGTTTACACCCTAAGGATTTAGGAAATCCTAATAGTCACATTACATACCCAATCCAGGTTTTTAACTAAGAGAGATTTTTCATGTGCATTCCCTACATACCATTATTTATTAATTTTTTGAATTGAAAAGTAATTATCTTCAAAATTTAGCGAGACCACATGTCTTCGGTACCTAAATATTGTAATATTAATTCACACCATAGACTTGACCACAAAAATAATAAAACAAATATCAATTTTACCATAATTATACATTTACTTCATTTACCTAGTGAATTTGTATCATTTGATCCATTGTTTGATTCCAAAGAATCATCGAGAGAACTTCCATGGACTGTTGATAAATCGTCAATAGTTGAGCCTCGTTTACTACCAGCAGTACCCATTCTAGAAGTAGTAACTCCGGTTCGTCTAAAATTAAAAAAAAATAGTTAATAATATTTATTAAAAGTAATATACTAAATTAATTTTGTATTAAATAAATATATAAGAAACCTGAGCTTGCTTCTCAGATTATTGTTTTCCCGGGATATAGATTCATTAGATTCCAAAAGTTCATCAAGATCACGTTGAATTTTACGTTTCTGGTGTTTTTCTCGGCTAATTTCTTCTTCAGCTTCTTCAATTTGCCTTTTAAGTGTTTTTACTCTAGCATTGCTCTAAACAAAAAAATAATATGAATTAATTCAAAACATTTTTATTTTATTTTATATTTTTTTAACTTACCTTTTCTACTTGTTCCTTATATTGGTCAACAGTTCTTCTTTCATCTTCTAACTGCATCACAATTTCTTTCATCTTCTTCTCAAGCTTACGGTTAATTTTTTGTTGTGATTGTCTTTCCCTAATTAAAAATTACACAAAACAAAACAAAAATAACAAAATGTAAATAGAACTTCTGGTTGCAATATTTCTTATTTATTTTTGCACACATACTTAGCTTCAGATTCCAATTGCCCTTCTAAGTTGACAATCTTAGACTCAAGGTTAGAAATAGCAGTTTTGGTTTTAACTCGTTGATTAGTTTCAATTTCTGCTAATTTGGCTTTCAGTTCTTTATTTTGTCTATCTAACAACATTCTGTTTGTTTCCAATTTTTGTGTTGTTGATCGTTCATTTGCCAAATCTATATTTGAAAATATTTTTTTACAAAAAAATATGCAATTAATATATATATATATATATATTCAAAATTTACCAGAATTTAATTGCTCAATTTGTATCATTGCCTTTCTACTACGTTCATTCAATGTTTCTGAATTGGTTTGTTCCTCCTCTAATTCTTCTTCCAAAGTAGCTATTCTTGCTTCTAATCGGCGTTTTTCATCAACCATTAATGTACTGCTAACAAAATTAAATACCCAATAAATTAAGTTCAAATGTTGTGATAATTATTATAACAAATACTAACCCCTTGTTAGAATTGCTATTCATTTCTTCGAGTAAATCGTCTCTTTCACTTTCTGCAACTCGTCTAGCTCTTTCAGATGCTGATAATTCTTCCGTCAATAACAAAAATTCAGCCTCAACTGATTTTAATTTCCGCTCAGTTTCTTTGGCTGTGGCTGATAGCTCATCACGAGAAGTTCTTGCCTCTTCAGCATCACGTGTCGCATCCTTCAATTGCACTTGTAATTTTTTCAGTTGTTTCAAAGCATCTTCCTTTAATTTATTATGCATATCTAACTGCTGTTCTAAATCTTTGTAATCAGCTTCAATCTTCTTGCGACCCGCCATTGCAGAAGACCTCTGTTTACGTTCATCTTCTAGTTCGGCCTCAATGTCACGGATTTGTTTCAGAAGTCCTCTACGTTTTTCTTCACTCTGCTCTTCTTTAGCCTAAAATATTTTCAAAACATAAAAACACATAATAATTAGAGAAATGAAAAATTAACCAACCACAATCAACATTTATATTAATATAGATAGTTTCTGATAATTTTTAAATTAATAAAATAGTTTATTTTTATAAATTACTCACAACAAGATCTCGTTCAAACTGAGCTCTTAATGCTTGCATATTCACTTCAAGTCTTAATTTAGCATCTTCAGTTATTTGAAGTTCATCTTCCAAATCTTCATTCTGTATACGTATCTCAGCCAATTGCGATTCTAATATTCGTTTAGCTTTTTCTAATTCATGAACCTATAAAATATTTTTTTTTTTAATTAAATTACAAAAATTATAATAAATAAAATGTATATACATTTTTATCAGCTGTTCCTTGATTGTTGATAAGCTCATCCAATTCATTTTGTAGAGTTCTCTTTCCTCTTTCCAATTCTTCAACTTTAACCATCAGCTCGTCAAGTTCTCTTGTCAAAGAAAGTACACGTGTTTCCTTTTCTCTAGCTTCCCGTTCAGCAGTATCACGTTCAATTGCCATTTGTTCTGAAACGGCCTACATAAAATAAAAATAATTATTAATGGTTGTAATAATATATTTAAATTAAATATTCTAAATAAATAAAACTTTATAGTTCTATACCTTTTCCTCAGCAAGAGTTTTGTCAAATATTCTTTGTTTTTTCTCAAGTTCAATAACCTTGGATCTTTGGGCTTCTAAATCAATATTAATATCATCTAATTCTGATTGAAGTTTCTTTTTAGATTTTTCTAATTTATCATTGATAGCTTGTAATTCTTCAATTTGTCGTTGTAATAATTCCACATCCTAAATAAATAAATTATAAACAAAACTTTTAAAATAAACAACAATGATGCATACCTTAATCATCTTTTTATAAGAAGCTTCCATAGCTGCAGATTGCTCAGCTTCCTCTTCCATCTTTTTCCTGCTTTCAGTGATTTGCAAGTTAAGAGCAACAATTTGTTTTTCCATATTCTTTTTTGACTCTTCTTCCTCTTCCAATTGTTCTTGTAAAAGTTCTTTTTCACTTTCAATTTGCTTCAGTTTTGAATTCAATGATAATTTCAATTTAGTTTCTTCTTCGAGAAGTGTCTAAAACAATCACCCAATATACATATATAATTAAATGATATAATAATACAGTAATAATAATACTCAAATTTGAGTGGTAACATAAATAAGAAATAGAATTTTAGTTAAGAATATCTTTATGCTTAAAATTAATCAAAAATCCATCATTTATTAGGAATATAAGCTATTTTACTTTAATAATAAACTGTTTTAAATATTATTATAAATTACAAAAAAAAAAAAAAGTAATTCAAAATACTAGGTTAGTCATTTTAAGTCTACTTTAATTAACGATAATTATTAAATATGAAAACAAATTTTAATAAAGTACTGCATATTTTATAGTTAACTAGAAAATCAAAAAAACTTCTATTAAGTATCATCTGAGTCCAATTTTAAATCTTATAAAATATAAGAAATTTACAAAGAACAAATTTACCATACAAAAATTTATATCACAAGAAAAGAAATATCTTTGTAAAATCAATAAAATCTTGATTTTACTCAAAATCTAAAATTCAGTTTAGATATTACAATCAATTCTGATATTCAAGGTATAGCAACTCAAATAAACGTAACTAAAAAAAATCATTGTAAATTATTATATTAATGTACCTGTGTTTCTTGTAATTGAGTTTCCATTGTACCAGCTGCTTTTTCTGCAGCAGAAGCTTTAAGTTCAGCTGCTTCCAATTGATTTACAATGGATTCAGATTCATTGCTCAGTTTGGAAAATCTATCAAGTAATTCATTTTTCGATCGTTCTGATTCAGCTAGTTTACTAAGTGCCTCACCTATAGAGAAAATATGTTAGTTATAATCACATTACACATAGAATTTAGTTTAACAAGATACTTACTAAGTTGAGATTCAACAATTTTACGCTTTCTTTCCAATTCAGATTTAGAAGATGCAGAAGCTTTGAGGTCAGCCGCAAGATCAGCATTTTCAGCTTCAAGAGTTTGTTTAGATTTTTCCAATTGACTTTTTGACTAGAAATAATAATTCACATAATAATAAATATATAATTATTTACTAGTTCAATTTTATTTTTTTCAAAGATTCTATCTGTTCATTTATAACGGAAATTTCTTGGCTGTGTTTGTGTCGCATTTCGGTAATAGTGATTTCATGTGATTGTGTATCTTCTTCTAATGATTTTTTTAAGGTTGCCAACTCCTAATAGGAAACAAAATATATGGATATAAAGATACTTCAAAGGTTAAGCATGGGAGTTTATGAAAAATAAATAATAAAAATATATAATAATTGTACCTGTTCTCGTTTAGCTCTCAGTTCGTGCTGAGCTGCTGTTATGTCCAAAGAATCCAAAAGTTCATGTTTTAAAGCTTCAAGTTCTTCATTAAGGTCACGTTTTTGTTTCTCAGCCTTACTTCTTGCAGTACGTTCAGCTTCAAGGTCTTCTTGAAGTTCACCAAGTTGTGATTCTAGTTCTCTAAGAGCCTTCTGAGATTGAGCTTTGCCTGTAAAATATTATTTATATTTATTAACTGAACACATTATACATAAAAGTATAAATATTTAATAACATACTAGCTGCTTCTTCATCAATTCTCATAAATGCCTGAGTTAATTCTTCTTCTCGTTTACCAAGTTGCAATTGTAAATCTTCTACTTGAGCTTTCTTTTCATTCAGTTGTTCTTTCAAATCATTAACCTTGAAATAATGTTTTAACATTATAATACATTGTTTTAAATATAAATCAGAATGCTCACCTCAGTCTCAACTTTACGCTTAGTACGATCCATCTCTTGTCTTTGTTGATTATCTTTTAATAAGCGTTCTTCTAATTCAGATATAGTTGTCTCATGTTTTGCTTTTAATTTAGCTAAATGCTTAGCTTTTTCTTCTTCTTCGGCTAATGTTTGTGCCAAATCTGAAGCTCTTTCTTCTAAAACCTTTTTTTCTTTTACTAGTTTTATATTAGTATCTTCAGCAAGTGCAAGATCTTCTTCTAACTTTTTGAGTTTGGCATCTGTCTGTACACGTTCTAATTGGAGTTTCTGTCTCGCACCTTCTTCTTCTTCTAATTGTTCTTCCAAATCCTAAAAGCAAAAATAATTTAAATGTTAATGTGAAACTCATTATTAAAATTTCAATACATGGTACTTACATTAATATTTATTTGTAATTTTTTCTTCTCTTGAGCTAAGGAACTAGATCGTTCTTCTTCTTCTTCAATTCTTGCTTCCAAATCGTGAAGTATTTCTTCTAGTTCTAATTTCCTTGCAGCAAGTCTAGCTCTCATTTCTTCAGCTTCAGCACATAATTCAACTTCTGCTTGCAGTTGTTCAGCCAAAGCGTTTTTCTCGTCTACTGCTGTTTGATATCTAAAATGTCATTGTATAAATAATTATAATTTTCTAAAAATTAAATAATTTAATAAATATACTTTTTTTCTAGTTCAACAACCCCACGCTGTTGAGATTCTAATTTTTCCTTGACTACCTTTAATTCTTCTTCTTTAATGGATAATACTTCTTCTTGTTTAGTAACTTCTAATAATGGCTTAACTTTGGTGTATAATCTCCACCATTGCCAGTTTCTCAGTTTTAAGTATGCTGAGCAATTTCGCTGAATAATACGAATGGCATTTAACTGTTGTAAACGTTTTTGATAATTTCTTCTAGCTAAATATCCTCTGCAGAAAGCCTGAAATCAAAAGATACAAGAAGAACTAAGTATTTATAAATTTATATTAATCAGAGATACATACTTGGAAATTCACAATAAGATCAGAAATTTTAAAGTCTCGTTCTTCTTCTAAATGAGCAAGTACACCAGCTCTGAAGAATATTTTTGATTGACCAACACGATAGAGATTTGTATCGAGTTCAAGAGCTTTAATCATTTTTTCACAAGCCTTTTTGCCATCCATGAAACCTTTGGGTATAGCATTAGATGTAAGCAATTCATACCGTTGTCTGAACTCCTGGAATGGAATTCGATTGGGAAAACCTTGTCTACAAATTCTTATTCCTTCTAACACTCCATTGCAACGTAACTGATCCAGCACAAGTTGAGCTTCAATTTTACCAGCTCTTTTTTCATGATTAGGGATAATACACCTCACAAAATTAGGATTTGTATTTCTCAAAGTTATCATCAACTTATTTAATTGTTCTTTATATAATTGTGATACTGTACGGAACATTCCTTTTCTTGTCCGTGCTCCAAATTGTGTATCTGTAAGAGCTTGATGTGCTATACCAACAATTTCAGCATCCTTCCAAATGTGTGCAACAAATGGATCTTGAGATGTTTGAAGAAGTTGAACAATGTTTTCATTCAATGGGTCCATGTTCTTCATTAACCACTTATGAGCAGAATAATCAACTTTTCCAGCATAATGGATTATAGAAAAGTCAGCAACACCTCTAAAGTCAGTTTTATGGAATTTTGGATGTACACTTTGAGCAGACATTAATTTTTCTACAAATGATTTATCAGTAGCTTTTGGGAACCAACATTCTTCATCCAATAAAGCCATAACACCCATAGGCTATTATAAAATATCAAAATAATTACAAAAACTTAGGAAAAATAAAATGTTTATTATAAAAATCCTTACTTTATCAATAAGATCAATAGTAGGTTGTAAATCCAAACCAAAATCAATGAATTTCCATTCAATACCTTCCCTTTGATATTCTTCTTGTTCTAAAATAAACATGGTATGATTGAAAAGTTGCTGCAGCTTCTCATTTGTATAATTAATGCACAATTGTTCAAATGAATTCAACTAATTAAACAAAATAAATTAAAATTAAAAATTGATATAAATAAAAAAAATTATAACACAAAAAATTACTTCAAATATTTCAAATCCAGCCATATCTAAGATGCCGATAAATGAAGCTCCTTGTCTTTTAGATCGATCCAAAGAACGATTAATACGGTTAACAAGCCAACGGAACATACGTTCATAACATGCTTTTGAAATAGCTTCCACTGCAAATTCTACTTGTTCTTTTGTCTGAGCTTTAGACACATAATCTCTGCCTACTTTGATACGAGGTCGAAGGAAGGCTTTGGTCATTTCAGTAATTGATAAACCCAAAAGATGAGCTACTTTTTGTGCAACTGTATTATCAGGTAATGTTGCTTGATCACTATTACGTTCTTGTTTAAATTGCATATTACCAAACAACATAACAGCACTTACAATTCGGAAGATAGCTGTAAAAAAATTGAAAAGTCATATACATTTATTCATAGGTAAACATTTACAGCGGAACAAACCAGAATAATCTTCAGTAGTCATTCCCATGATATTCATAGCATTTACTGTTTCTTTAAACTCAGCAGCATCATCTACACCAGGAACAGGGAGATTTCCATTTGTAAGGAAACTATAAGTTTTGGGATCTTCAAGAATAAACTCCTCTATGGAAACGTATAAATTAAATTTAATTAGAATTTTACTTTTGTTTTATACTATCTTCATAAAGTAATAAAATAATTTATTTTATAATTTTATTTGAAAATAAAAATTATATACTCTTTTGTTCAGACGATGCACCACAAACAAGCTGGTAGAAAATGTGGAATGTACGTTCATCTTTAGCTTGACGTATAGCTCTTGATTTTTCCAATAAGTATGTTTCAATGTTAGCACCAGCAATAAAACCAGACGCATCAAAATTTATACGAATAAATTTACCCTAAAATAATTTAAAAAGCATAGTTAGAATTATTTATTTCTGAGTTTTGAATAACACTTACAAATCTGGAAGAATTGTCATTTTTTACAGTTTTGGCATTACCAAATGCCTCTAAAATGGGATTTGCTTGTAATAGTTGTTGTTCAAGTTCACCCTAAAAAAAAAAAAAAATTAATTCAGTTAATCTATTAAATTAGCATTTTTATTACTTACCTCAAAACTAACATTATTATTACACTAGTAAAGTAAATATTTCATCAATCCAAATGGAAAGCATGCAAAAATTGTAGTAAAATAATGTTAATCATTTAATTAAACCTAATTTAATAAATTACCTAATGTAATTAGGTAAATTATTTCATGTGATTGTTCAGTAAAAGTGTAAATATATAATTTTTATACACAATAAAATACTTATATATGCAGTGCTTGACTTGAGGGGGATGCAGGGGAATGGAGTACCCCATCTAATTTTTAGAAATTTTAGTGTCCCCCTACTATTATGACGTTATAATTATACCGCTCAACAAGTCTTGGGGACGATATTTTTCTTTAAAGTAAACAGAATTCCCCTTCATTAATTTTGCCAAGTTGAAGAACACTGTATATATTTTGTATAACATAAATATATTTATTCTCATATTAAACATGAAAATATAATATTACTGTTAATATTGATTTCAAAATAGATTATATTCTATAATCTATAATCAATGCTATTAATAAATATGAGATTCAACAAATTATTATGCAACATAATTTATACTTACAACAACTAAAGCTGGGCCAGGCGACTATAATGTTCCAGGGAAGAAACATGAAAAACAAAATACACAAATAAGTAAATAAAATGTATATTAATGTATTGTATACAAAAGTATTGGAAATAAATAGTTGTAGCACTAGCTTAAATAGTATTAAGTATTTTAAATAAATAAAATGTTAAATAAAAATAACAAAAAAAATAATAATTCTAGCATATTTTAAAAATATATAATCAGTTTTTTAATACTTAACAACTAAGGATAAAAAGATTCATTCTTTAATAAATTTAATTGGGCAGGGTAATTCTGTTAAAAAAAAATAACTCAAGACAGCTAATAAAGGCTGCTAGCAAATTTATTCAAACCTTTTTTAGTAAAAACTAAAATGCAAAATATTATGCAATAATTTTTTCTGAATACATATTATTACAAAAAATATTATAAGCAGGTAAATAAATAGACAAATAAAATAATGAGAAATGTATCCAAAGCAAAAATATAGTTTTTTACTATACTAAATCTAATAGAAGTCAAACAATTTAAAATATTTTACAATAGACTATACTTATTATGTATTCAATACAGTCACTCCGTGTTTTATAGGAATAAACAGTTGTCATAGATAAAATATTGCTATACAATAATATATAGATATACTAATAGTAAATAGTTATCAGTTATAATTCTTTAATAGGAATCTAGTACTGTACTGAAATATGTATATCATACATAATTTAAAGAACGTTGACATATGTATTAAAAATATAATTGAATCAAAAGCATAAATTAACTTAATCAAATAATTTTAAATAATTATAAATTGAATAATAATTATCGATAAGTATTTTTCTTATCAGTATAAAGTAATAATCCTAAATATACTATACAGTGCGATATTTGTACGCACACTCAAGAAATATTTATCAAAGGCTAGCATGTAGCTTTCAGGAAAAAAAAACTACCTAAGTATTAAATACTAATACCAACTAAAGAACCTGTTTGTATTATCTTTTATTTGGGTAGAACCACTCGTAATCTACACGGTTCCTTTATGTTCATAAATAACGATGACTGATTAAGTGATGAGTTATGACTAATAAACAAATTATTTTTAAAAAGAATGTTATCTCACTTATTTTATATAGTATTGAAAACATTTATTTGAAATAAATTTGGAAAATTAATATCGAAACAAAATTAAAAAAAAAAATCATTATTTATTATTTTGCAATTACACAGATTCATCACATTTTACTTTTTGTTATGGTTTGGAGACAGTACGTGGATTTCATTTCAGCTACCTATAGCTCTACAATTTTGTTTATATGCATGAAGGCACGTCATAAATTTATGTTTGATATTGAGAATATAAAAAACTTAATAAAAAAAATTCAGCGATATGAAAAATGATAATTACCAATACGAATATTTTAATTTTATCTTTCAAGGTATCATTCCTTTGAGTTTTACATTCTTCGTGGTTTTTGTGTTGAATTGCGATTTCTTTTCTCCCATTTAAATTCACGTTTGTATACGCAGCATACAAGGAACGTGATGATTAACATAAACGTGTGACAAAGACGACGTTATGCATAAAACGACTTGCTCTAACAACATATAAAAAACGTAGCCTTATATGTTTTATGGACCCATTACACTATGTCTAAGAAATAGGACTAATGAGCCCGAGTTGTTCTTATCATCGAATACAGACTATCACATATGGACACAGATTGTTTCCTCGAGGTTTGTGTAAATATAAATGTTGCATTCGTTGTTGTTAATATGGTATTATTTAGTATATTTTGCAATTCAAGTTATGAACGTTACAATATTACATTATTATTAATAATGTTTTTAAACAAACCGTAATAATTTGTAAACAACAATTACAAATATGTCCATCAGCTGAACATATATACGTTTTATTATACGTTCGAATAATTCAATTGGGAAATTTAGGATTATTTTTGTTGTGAAATTCAAATCTAATAATTTAGTAAAACAATATTAGTATAATTAATATTAAATAATATTATTACATCCGCAGATAAAATCGATAACTAACAATAAAATTCAACTATTTATCATACCCTTTGCATATCCCATGGATTTCAAAAAAATACTTCAATATTTTTCTCATAAATTGGAATAACATTTTTCAAGTATTTTAATAAGATATAAGGCTCACCATATATAAATCAGACGGCAACCTTAAATAATTAGTATAAGTTATAATGGGAATAATAATAACGAATGTTCTGATTAAGTAAGGAATTATAGTAAATAAAATATTAATGTTTTTTCTTTTACATGCACCGTTAAACTAAGTACATTTTTTAAAATCACATTCACGAGACCAGTTGAACACATATTGTTTCTCTCCAACGTCGTGATAAGAACAAGGTGCTATTATTTAAGGCAAAGCGGTGGGTTTAGGGACAACTTTGAATCAACCAAGAGCAAAACGCAGCGAACGGGTAAATTACAAAATATTATTTCGTTGTTTGATTTTAGGAAGGATTTTTAACATCGCCGCGGCGCTATCACTATAATAATTCCATAATAGGTCTTCTTTGACTGTAATAGGTTGTTGTACTAATACGAAAAAAAATCGTCAATTCAAACAACAGACAGAAGGCCACACGGCCAATAAATGAGTTCTATTTAACATTAATACGTCGTAATAATATACAACACTATGCGTATAAAAAAATAAGACAACTGCTATAAACTACTACAGAAAATCTTATTGCGTTAATTTTTACTATTACTATTTTTTTTACACTATGATTTATTAGCTATGAATAAACATGTGTGTATAAACATACAAACGCCGCATTTGATGTAGCTGTATCTTTATTAATAATTTCTCCAGTTTTGGATTATTATTAATTGCTATTGTAGCTATTTATTTTTAATTTATGACATGTCTCTAACTTACTAACAATGAGAAAAATCAATCTAATATCATCATATTTATACATCTCAATATATCTCACAATTACATCTATATATTTATCTACGACATGGTAAACTGATACTACATTTCAAAGAAAAATTCCAGTGATTTAATTAAATACGAAAAACTTGCATCGACTAAAATATTTTATTATTGTAATAATTGCATAATGCGATATTTACCACATTTAACTATTTAGTTTTTAAAAATTACAATTATTCAAATATAAATCTGAATTTATTGAAACCAGTGTCGAAAAAATATTGTGTATTTCTGGACGATAAATTTTCAATTAAATGAATGTTCTGTTTTATAAATATCTAATTGCTTATAGAATCCTAAAAGTAAAACCTATGATTTGAAGTCAACAGTTCCTCAAACAATAAATAGTGAACCACGTTTGATAAATTCCATTTAAATAAACTGTTTAATTTATTAAGTTTGGACAGTTCGGTTTATTAATTATAATATTTATAATAGATTATAAGTAAATTAGGGTATCACGTAAAAAATAAGTAGTGACAAAAATATACAAACACAAATATTTAAAAGTATTAAAAAAAAAACTTTCAAAGATATTGTGAATCGTCGCCACTGGGATTTTTTTTTTTTTTTAATGAAGACTAATTTCGATGTATAATTCTAATAATAGTTAAATCATTAATTCGTAATCAAAATATATGTATATAAAGATTTTTTAATAATTAAAATAACGAAAAAACGTAATCAAGGCATTAAAATCTTAATTATTAAAGATTATGTATTCTTAATTTCAAAACAACAAATATAAAGTAAGAAATAAAAAAATTGATTTTGTTAATAAATGCAGACTACCGTCTTATTGGTGTTATTAAATATTTATAAAAATTAAAAAAATGTCAAATAAAACAATTTTACTACCTATATAAATAACTATATTGAAATATATTTTAAAAAATATCTCGAAATGACTTCAGTTGAACACACACACACACACACATGATTAACACAATCTACTGTAAATTAGATTTATAGATTGCATAAATTAATTAATTATTTAAAGAGAGAGAAAACATTATAATTACAAGTTGCTAAGTAAACTAGAATTAAATATAATTGAATACGGAGATTTGCAGTTACAGTTTATCACACGCGTAACATAGTATTTTATTGTATACATATTTATGTCCAATATACTGATCGATCTAGAAAGAAAATATGGATTTTAAAAACATATTTGAGTATTACTGTAGCCTACTTAAGACAGACTTCCATACAGTTTATTTTAATCCTTTTAGATTCCACCCAAATAAATCAGGATAGTCTAAAATTAATTATCCTTAGTTTTAATAACTTTAAGATATAAATGAAATCAATTAAAAAATTGAACCTCACTTCTGGATTTTAATTGGTAGTAAAAATTCTTCTCGCCTCACTAGGTTGATTAGAACGTTTGATAGTACAATAAATACTTACTAATTTAGGCGAATGTTACACTAGTAATAGACACTAGACAGTAAAACACCGTGCCCGATTCCTTAATTAAATTATCATCTTAATTTAAATGTATTACTCAAGGCTAGAGGCATGAATATTAATACAAACTTAGGGATATCGAAAAAAAGCTCATAAAAATATAGATGTTAAAATCGATTTGTTAACTAATTTTACTTTTAGTAAACATCAATTTTTCGTTATACTTATATACATACATTCATTTTATGATAGTTTTATAAGCACTTAATTAAGATGAAAAAACAGAGGTTAGTACATTTCAATTACAAAATTGTTTAGCATTTACAAATTCTGATAAATTTTAAAATATTTAGTATTATATTCCAATATAAAATATTTTAATAACATTTTTAAAACATAAAACATTTAAAATAAATCGGAGCTTAAATATTTTATGTTGAAAAATTAAGCTTTCCAAAGTGGTTAATCTGGGTTATAAATGAATTTTGAAACTAAAAATAATTTATAAAATTAAAATTTTTATAAGTAGATAATTATGATTTAAAATTATTATTATTTTACTGTTTTATTTTAAAATAAAGTAAAACAATTTTTACTTAGACAGTAAAACTTTGAGTATAACATACACTTGTTTTCCTAATAGTAACGTTAATAGCAGCTACTTTGTCTTTCAATCAATGACAATTCAATGATATGGTAATGGTATAATTAGTATCTATTCGCATACCCAAAAAGAGGTTAATGCATGCAATAATCATATGTGTGTTTCGGTAACCATACGGATGTATTATATAAGTAATATGTGAATTTGCACATGACACGATTAAGAAAAGAAAAAATTGTGACCATATGCGGGAACTGATCAGTTTGGCGCCAAATAAGGCAACAAACTTCAACTTCATCCTTGTAGATCTACGGGAGTCCGATAAATCTTGACATTATACTTTCACTGTAAGCATTCGTTCCTCTACAATATGGAATAGATTGACATTTTTTCTTTTTAACGAAATCATTCTACCAAATGGATATCAAATGAATTATTACTACTATTATTACTATTCGCTCATTTGAAAAAATAGGATTTTAAAAAATATTAAAAAAAAAAAAAAATAGTAAGAATGTTTGTCAAAAACCAGCGACTGAATTTGGATTTATCATTTTAATACGAAAATCAGCGTGTAAGGTCGCTGGAACAGTGAGTAAATTAATAATTAGGCATTCAACGGAAACCGCCTAGATTTGAATTGACTATACTGACGATACAGAAATTGACGATTATAACTCCATGATAGTAAAGTTAGACATGAATATTTTTACTGTCTTTGGGTCCATTCATGGGTGTTTAGCTGTAAACAACAATGACGTGTTCGCTATTATTCCAAACAAAATAAGGACAGATTATATATTGTTCGAGCCAATAAAGATAATAGCTTTCACCGTGTTTGCCGCCACCGAGTAATGATTCGTGCACATTGCACACGCCGCGCAGCTCTTTAAGGCAAATATTAATATTCAACGGATGAAAATACAGGTACATACAAGATAAATGTATATCGTGCGTCAATCATACAGCAATAGTAGTATAGGCCAAGTACATTTGCGCCTATCAATTAGAATGATAACAAATCACTAAGATATATAATCAGTGTAATTTTTGATACGACTCTAGGAAACATATGGTCATAATAGAACAAATATGGAAAGAAATATTGCTAACTTATAAAGTTAAGGTCAACTCCATTCTGGTTATAACAGTACACTAGCTTCATCGTAAGCATCGACGGATAAAAATGGATTTTTAGCACAGATTTCTTACAAGTGCACTATAGTAGGTTTTTACACGCATCCATCGGTATATGATACTTGTCTAATGAATAAAACAACAAAATTGATAACTAAACGCTTGCAGATTAAAAATCACGGGTTATTACATGAATTACTTTTCAGATATCTATCTAAGAGCCTAATATAGAAGTGGGAGTGGTTTTAAGTAAAATCAACATTACGCCTTCATTTCAAACCTACAGAAATGCTGATGTACAAAATCTACACTTATAACACTAATATCCAACATATACGTATAACATCGCTATTCGTTGTACTAATGTAATGGTATTTTTCTATTTCTAAAAGATATAAAGCAAACACACTAAATTATTTTGAAATATAATATATTAAACTGACAAGAGAAGAAATATATTAAAATATACCTAATTTATTTCCGTTCATTATTCCATTAAAATATTGTAAGTAACTAAGTTTATAAGCGTAGTTGAAATGTTTAATATTTATTTATTTTAGATTTCAATTGTTTTTCTTATTTATTTAAATAAGAAATAGATTATTTTATTTGATTAATTGCTAATTGATTAGGTGAGAATCAAGACTTAGATTAAATGATAAGCAGATCGAATTTTTTATAAATACAATATGACTGATATGAAGTTACTTACAGCGTGTTGAATCACTCCCTTGGGTTTGGATGCTGCTACGTAAGCTAGGTATTGGATTACTTTTTTCGTGTTTTCTGTTTTTCCAGCACCTGATTCTCCAGTACATAATATTGACTGATCTTCGCGATCTAAAATGTCAAAAATACATAAACAATTTAAATATTTTGTTTCATCAACTAAAAAACTCATCATTATTATTTCTTTAATAAAAATATTTATTAATGTAACCTTGTAACATCGATCTGTATGCAGTATCGGTGACTGCAAATACGTGAGGTGGTACTTCATGCCGTTTATTGCCTTTGTAACGTTCCATTATGTTTTCTGTGTAAATGGGTAATCTTTTGTACGGATTCACTACTACACAAAAGAGACCCGAATACGTCTGCAAATATACAAAGAAAAATTTAGAATATAAATGTAAAACCATTTTAACATAATAGCGAAATCCTAATAAATGTAATGATTTGCAGTAAGGATTTAAAAAAAATTTTTTTTTTAGAAATTACTCATTTGTATGCATACATTTAGTCGTTAATATTGTACACTATTACGATAGATCTAAGAATATAGATTAACCATTAAATTTTCTTTTTGCATTTTTTTAAGGGTATATTAATATTGTTGTCGTTTAATAGTTAAACTTTATCATATTCAGTATTGTTATTAATTTATCTAGAGTTAACAGGATAGGATACACAGCTATTTAGTGGATATACAACTAATTTTAAGGACAACTATTTAACAAATGAAAATACTAACCATTAAAAATAACAATGATTTTAAAACATAAATAATTTTATACTATTGTATATTATGACGATATAATCATTTTATAACTTATAAAATACCTGTATTTATAGTAAAATTAGGGTTTTAAAATAATAAAAAAGCTAAGGAATTCTAGTAGGTTTTGTGATAAAAATTAATTTAAAATAAATATAACAATCAGTTACAAACGAATCAGGACTTTATTATAAAATCAAAATGCAAAAGTTAAAATTCCAATATTCTTTTATTTTGATTATTCAAACAGAGAATGTCAAGACTCAAGATAACTACAAAAAAAAACCTGTTGTACACTAACAACATCCGTTGTCGGAAAAAATACATTTTATACATTTAAGTGCTTACTTCTTAGATATTTCCATGGTAAAAAAAACAATTATATTTTTTCAAATATAAGTTACACAATTCAATAGTCATATTAATAATATATGTAGAGAATAAGTGGTAAAATACTTTAATAATAATAGATACCTTTTGGATAAACTACGATAAAAAATCCAAGGATTTAAATTTTTAGATTTGAATAGAAGTAAAAAATATCTCTAATTACTATTAAATTCTCAAATTATATGTATTGATAATATTATATAAAATAGAAACTAATGTTTAATTATAAGATAGAATAATTATACTTTACATATAATAATTTAATAATGAAATACATCTTATAATGTATTCACAATATGTCATATGTCAATTTAGAATCTAAAATATCAATGTTTCACGATTTTCAAGGAAATACTGAAATTCCCTATCGTTTAAAAGCATCCTATCGAATCGCCTTTTAATTATTATTTAAACACGGTTAATAACTTAATTAGGAAATACTTTTTTTTCTTTTTTAAAAAAAATTTAAATATAAAAATTAATTGAATGAGTTTTTTAAGCAATGATTTAATTTTTAAATGGCAATATTGCACTGACAATTCAAAATAAAAATAGTTCCTCCTTACAGTTACGTAAATAAAGAAACTAATTAAAAATTAGTTCTCATAATATTCTTTAATAAATTTAACATAATTTGTTTTATATTAACTTCAGATATATTTTTCACAAAAATAAAAAATAGTTCTCGAATATTTATAGGACTAAGAAATAATGAATAAATACATGGGTACCAATATTAGTACTATTACTAAAGCTAATAAAATTTACTAAAAGTTATAAAAGATCACATTTATTTTAATAACATATTATTGAAATAACTGCAAGTCATTTGACCTATTTGATTTCTACAAGAATTTTGGAATGGCCGTTAAATCTGATTAAACGGTGATAATTTCCCAACAAATTCCGTGAATGATTCAGTACACCCGACAAGGTTTCTCCTTCGTTTTGTAATATCATTAACTCAAAAATGGACCAGGATTCCAACATACCATTATTGTTGCGATTACTAATCGGTTACGACAAATTACATTTATACAGTACACTATAGTCAATAATAGTGGATACGGCCTCAAAAAAATAAAATAATAAAAATCTAGAAAATATAGGTAATTAAGAACAATAAATTAGTCCATTAAATATTAATAATTCAAACACAACGATTAAATAAAATTATATAAATAGAAAAGGAGAATATAATTTAAAAAAAAACGCATATTTGTTGGAAAAGTGTCATATATGTTAGATGACTCATGGGCTTTACTCATTCTTCGGACATGACCACTCCTCTTTTAAAGAATACGCGTATGGAACTACACGCAGTATGCACAGTAAATATTAATTATAATATTGCATAAAAATATTTTGACTATTTACAAAGAATTATTAGAATGAAACATTTTAATGTATTAATAAGTTCTGGTTATACAACTTATACTAAAAACAATTTTAATAAAATGCTTCACTTCGTTTCGAACTATTTAGCTTCAAAAATATAATAATGTAATAATAACTATGATAGATTAAACATTTAAAACATTACGAAAAAGTATTATAGAGTTCAACAATATTTACTGTTATTTCATTAAATGGTTCGATTTGAATATACTGAGAATATATATAAATAAATAAAATATACGAAAAATTCCGTTTAAACTGTCAATTCATTTTTTCCTATATATTTTAATTCTTGATTTATATATAAAACCGCAGCAATAACGATAGTTATTGATTAAAAAATAGTGAAATTAAATTAATAATAAAATTAGCAAATATTATTTATTAAATGATTCTATTGAAAATTACAAAACACTTCATTACGTAGAACATTGCATCAAATATTTTTGATTTTTAATCATAAATAGTTATTTCTACCATTAAATTGAATTTGATCTTAATCAATTAGTCTTTTATCAGCAATATAAAAACAAACAATTAAAACCATTTAAGTTTACGTCAATAAATCAATAATTTTTACGAGTTTTATATAACAGATTGATAAATTTTGGGAATTTTAAGTAGCAATTTATACTAACTATTCTACTCTGTATTTACGTATTACTTTTAAAGCTGTTACATTAGTATTGGGGTGTTCGTAAAAATTATTTTATTAATGCATAAAGATTATATACCAAACAAATAGTTGATTTATCTAGGTTTTATTTTACAATCGAGTATTAATGTTATGTTATATGATGGTGGTCACTAACCAAAATCATGAATGAAAAAACAAGGAATATAAGTATATAGATCTCATAAGTCATGATAATTTATTTCAGTTAAATTATAATATAAAATGAAAACATGGAAAAAATAAGCTAAAAAGTATTATACATAATAAAGGTTAATAAGACTACGAGGGTGAGTTGTTCAGACAAGATTATGTCACACTGGCTGACCTGAGATGACCTGTCTGCATTCCTAAGTGCTTAATAAGAATAAAGATTGTGGTGTTTGGGTACATTTTAGAAATCGAAACTCGAACGTTACTGCTTCATTTCTTAATGAACGAATTTAAAAAATGAATTTAAAAAAATACAAAACTTATTTTTAGAAAAAAAAAATATTCGTAGTGTGGTTTTTACATATGATTGTAAGTTTGCGTAGAAATACAGAAACAACAATCTAAAAATACTACGTTTAAACTAACTACTACTATGTTGACCACCACATGTATATTTGTATATTAAAATATCTATATTTTGTAGTTATTCTATTTTTGTATTCTAGATATTTTTGAGAAATATTTCTATATCATTCACTAAAATAATTACTAACCAAAAGTAAAAAATGAAGTTGTAAATAAGTAAATAAGTATGTATAGATTCTGTAACATTAATCAAACAAATAAAATATACCAATGAAAGTATATACCTACAAAACAATAATACTAAAAATATTGATCAACTTATTTAATTTAAAATGTCAATTTGAATTTTGTTACATATTTATTACTTAATAATAACTACATTAACTATAAATAATATAATAATATAATATGCGTTTAATAACAAAACAAAAGTTTTAGTACTTTTGATTTAATAAATCTTAAATTTATAATTGATATCAGATTCTACAATATAATATCTTAGTTAATTTATGTATGTTTAACTGCTATAGTAAAGAAGACTGTATGTATTTACCATCATTATTTTATACACATTAATTATGAAGACATTTAAATATTTTAGATTATTTATAAGCTGCTATTAAAAATTATATTGATGATCAGTACCTATTACATTACCATAGTTATACTTATCTTTATAACTAAATAATTTTTATTAAATTAAATTAGGATAGAAATACGCTCAATAAATCATAGTTTTGAAATTTAATATGAAATTTTTGTTACAAATGATTTAAAAAAAAATTCAAAATATAAGTGTATTGTTAACTAAATACCAAGTTTATAAGAAAGTACTTAAATTTAAAATAAACCACAACTGTATTACACATATATGTCAATTTTAAATACATAAATGTAGAATAGGAATGTATGATTTAATAAGAGAATATTAGTAGTATATATATAGCATTTATGACTCTTGTAACAACAAATCATTTGGTAATAAGTAGTCATATTTTATATTTTTATTACAAGGAATTTGATCAAAACAAATAACTAGAAATCTTAGAAATCTATTAATTTTATTCCATTAAACTGGTTATGTAATAAGAGTTAAACCTTACATTCACACTATATGTATTAATTAAACATTACTATTTAATATTTCCATTTATACAATATTGAACTATAACATGACTATACTTAACCATTGACTTAAACTAATGGGAATAGCAGGATAGTTGGTTGCCTTTCTTACAAATGTATAGGGATTCAGGATTTTCTTAAGTGATACAAAAAATCTGATAAATTTGAAGCATAAAAGTTCTAATGGAATATAAGTATTTGTATTTCTTGAAATATCCAGAGATCAGTCTTGTTGATTATGTTTTTAAATTTAAATTATTTTGAGGTATATGTAGGTAAACTAGTAATGGTAATTGAAAATTTTTTTGAGATCATTAGTCTTATATATTGGTGTAGTATTTATATTGTTTTTTTTGGTTTATGGGTTATTGGTTGTGAGATACATGTCTCGCCCAGAAATCAAAACCTCCGGTAACGAGTTCAAACATACAAATGTACAATTAAATTAGCTACCTAACCTCGCTTGCGGTGGTGGAATGGGTACCTAGGAGCCCCTGGGGAGATCAACAGGACCTTTTATTATTACATATTAATTAATAAATATTTTTAGTTAATTGTGCCCAATTCATCCAATTTCGGATATTTTAATAGTAAATGATTGGTGTTTTACCATTATATTTTAATATTACATTTTGTATATGGGTAATTAATATGACACTATGAAGGGCCCAGGAGACGATCACCCTTTTGCCTCCTTGGCCAGTCAGCTCCTGCCCGCTTGACCACAACACCTCCTTTTTGCTATTTATAAGAGTTAAAAGTAAAATTTCCTAAAATAAAGGTGATGTTTTAAAAAAAGTTAAGATAAAGTATAAACAGTTTTACAATGATTAAAGTTAAATAACGATACAGAGTAATTTTTAAATCGTGAGTATAGAAAGAAATGTATATTTACATTAATATATTAAAATACATATAAATACATTAATATATTTTTAAGCTTTTTTTTAATCAAACTTTAAATAAGTACCCAACTTAAGTTTTGGCAGAACTAAATAAATATGATACAATTTTTTTATAAAAATAATATTTGGGTTCATATGATTTCGTATTTAAGACTTGAAGAAAAATAATTTGAATTTATTTATTTAATTATCTAAAGCACAAAATGTGAAAGAAATAGACTATGCTTTTTTAATTGTATTTGAATTTATTTTCTACCTACACTGTTATGAAGATCTAAAATAAACCTATTGTTATAAGTAAACATGTATAAAAACACTTAAACATACAGTTACAATAAATTTATAATTTAATGAAAATAAATTATATGAACTATTCAAATTAAACAAGTAAAAATGTAGGTAAGGGATATTATTGACAACCTTGTATTATTGACTACTTGTATAATTTTGAAGCCTAATATGGCTTATAAATTATCTTAAACCATATAAAACTTTCACATTAAAACCATTGCAATTTAACTAGTTACTTGTCTAAATTTTTATATTTTATTAATATTGTCAAATATATACATCTACAATATAAATTATTTATTCATTCATTTCACCAAAATTAGTTTTAATAAAAATTATACAGTAAAAAAGTACATAATTTAAATTCAATCAAATATCTAATGAAGATTTAGAAAGTATTTATACAAAGAACTTTGAAACTATTGAAATCAAATTTTAAACTTGTTACAAAATTAGTATCTCAAATTTCAAACTTATATAAATTGGAAATATATATCCCTAAATAATTATTAAGAAATATTATGATTAGTATCCAGATTTATATCATATACCTACTTAATTTAGTTATTTAGAATACTTGATATAATATAAATACCATACGCATTAGAATTTATATTATATCAGGTATTTTATCTACACACTTAAAATTATTATTATTTGATATAATAGACTAAATTAAACTAAAAATAAAATTCAAAATATATTGAAAACTGAAAAAATTCAATAGACAGAATAATTAATCAAAAATTCCAATCTGTTGACTAACTTATGAATCACATTCATTTAATAAGTACATTTTTTAGTTGCCAATCAGATTGGCAACTATTCATATTCAAGAAAAAAAAAGTTGCTTATTTCAGCAAATTAATAAATAATATTTTATGAATAAGCCATTGGTATATAAAAGAAAATAAATATGATCATGAAATATTAATTACTCATAAATTAATAATTGAGATCAGAAAACCAATTTTAGCTTATGAGAAGTTATGTATGATAAGCAAGATTTTTAAAATTGTTCAACTGTGTAATTTGAAGATTTTAACAAGTAGGTAGTTATTATGAGTAGAGTTTTTGTCAGAATTTTTTCATAATAGTTCAAAAAAATCATGACATGTTTTTAACACTATTATATGTGTAGGTTAGCGCCTATAGGTACATCAATTTCTGGCAATGTATCAGAAAAACAATTATGTTTTACCATGTTAAGTACCTTGTGCACATGCCCAGGAACAACATCAACACTTGTCAAACCACTGTGATAATTTGATAAGAGATATAATTCAAATGGGTGAATAATTTGCTTAAAATCAAATTGTTCAAATGAAAAAAAAATGATAATAGGTATTTTCACTTACGTATATCAACCCAGAATAGTAACGGTCTTTGATATTGTGAAGTACACAGGCTTCATTCAGACACGTTAACTCAGCCATATCTTCACTCTTGTCAAACTTGGGTGGATTCATTTTTTGAATCATGTCCTTGTCAACAAGTGTACGCTTGCCGGTTTCGGCGATCTCCACCTCAACCTCGTCGCCTCGCTCGCCCTTGATACCCGCGGACACGAAGCCCTGGGTCTCGTGGGGCACCCACACCAGACGTTTCTGAGTCCATTCCGCTTGTGTGGGCTGATCGTTGAGCTGGTTGCGATCGACGGCCAGGTATTTCATGAACGGATCCGAACGGTCGGTATCCATGTCCATAGCTGCGCGAGTGTCACTTCTCCGACACGCACTCACAGCACACGGCGGACAGGAATAAAAACGTTAAAAAAAAAAAAAAAAAAGAAAAAAATAAGTGAAACGAATAAATAAAAACCTATGACGTTAATCGGTACGCGGATGAAAAATCCCAAGTCCGGTTTCGCGCGCGAGTCGGTTACGAGAAGTCGGTGGCGAACACAATATCCGGATTGTCGCTACGCATCTGGCGGTGGTGGTGCCCGGTGTCTGCGCGACGACGGCGTCGGCGGCGGCGGCGGCGGCGGCGGCGGCGACGGCGACGGCGGCGGCGGCGGGGACGACGACGACGAAGAAGAAGAAGACGAAAACGGTCGACGATGGTACGTCTATTTTATTCCGTGGAGAAAACACCGACGCGACGTGTACGAAATACTTGGTGTCCTTATGGGCTGTCGTTGCAATGCACGCAACGGTCAGGTGATATTGTGCGGTGTTATGACGTGATATCGGTGCGGCGCGTAACGCGGCTGATATTGTTGTTCGGTGTGCTATCGCTGTGCCCGCGTCGAACGTTGTTTACCCGCCGACGGTTCGCGTTGTAATGTGCGTGCGAGCAAGTCGTGCTGCTGCTGCTGCTGCTGCTACTACTGGCTACCACCGGTTACTATACAACCATTGTGCCGCTGATCGGTGCCGTACCTGGGAGAAGCGGTTCTTTATTATACACACGGTCCCGCGGTGGGATGACGACGGACCGCGCGCTGTAACACGCCGATAAACATAACCAACGGGCGATGACGTACGGTGCCGCCGATACGAGTACGCGGTATTGCCCGAGCGCGACGTGCGCACGCACACGCCACACGGCGACCGACCGGCGCGCGTACGGGTGCGTGCGCGCGCGGCGCGCGCAACAGTCAACCGACGCACAGGCCCGCCACCACGAGGCTCGCGCAATTCCCTGATCCGGCGAACCGCCGGCAGTGTCTAGCGTCCGCGCGCGCCGGCACTTCGGCCGCGGTCCGCCGCTGCTGCGCACCCACCGGGTAGGTGAACCCGCCGTTAATGTTGGGACCGATGACGAATTCGGATCAGGCGTCAAGAAGCACTCCTATACTTCTCTTCAGATCCATATAATCTATAGTAATTGCAGTTAAATACCGTTTGATTTTATTTTCACATATTTCAGCACCCCCAATATTTGGGCTCCAGTTGCGGCCATGGTATCAAGAACTTACGCGTGCCCAACACTGTACGGACACACGTTAGCTTACAGTGACATGATGTACTAGGTAGGATCGTACATCGAATTCTGAGATACTGCAACGTTATCCCGTTTGTATTTGCGACGTGTCGCGTTTAGAGATTGTGACACCCTCCTCGGTCATATTGTTACATCATATGTGCATTACATTTATTTTGTGTCGTAACTTAATTTTATTTCGGTGTAAGGATGATCATTATGAAGCATACTTTTTCAAACATGTTTTTGATTTATAAATTAATGTAAGATTAATTTTCGACGTTCAGAATACTTTAATGTGCGCTTCGAAAACTAGAAAAATCCTTAATCATAGTCAGATTTGATAGTGTGATATCACACAGAATGACAACAACTGACTCTTGACCTCATACAAACGTCATCTGTCTGCTTCAATTACTGTGTTCTATAGCTCAAATCATTGAATTTATTCAATCATTCAATTATTAATTGTTAGTCTGAATATCTGAAGTTGTTTTTATAACTAATAGTAATAAAATTATATAAAAAAAATTAAAAACCTGGTGATGTAACATATAGTTTGCATTTTTCTACAAATATTTAATATCTTCCAAACATTTTTCATAAGCCTAAAACTAGTGCAGTTATAACTATGATGATCACCTCTCCTATTATGTATTTAGATCTTACATTTCACTTTATTAATAACAATTTTAACTGAATTCTAGTTGGGTTTCAAAATTGAAATCTCTGTACTGAATGAGTATTATTTTAAACAGTGCTCGACTTGTGGGAGGGCATGAGGAGACTGAGTACTTCAATCAGATATTCTAGCATACCCCTACTATTTTTTCAATGGAGGACGCATGGGACATTACTTGGTTTTTAATATCAATTTTTACAAAATTACAAAAAGTTAATATTTTTTATAAACAATAAACCATTTACAAAATGTATAGGTGAGGTGTACCTAAGTATTAGTTTTTGGTACAGCGGTACATAATAAATGATAAAAATCAAACATTAACTTCGATTATTTTTGTTAGTATATAGTGTATACTAGATATATACCAGGAATGGGCAACTCAAAGTTATTAAAGAGACAATTTTTTAAAAATTAAAATCTAGCGGGTCATAGCTTGGAAAGCAAAAAAAAAGTCTTTTAAAATATGCATTTTAATTATCATTTATATACACGGAAATAATAAATTCAACACACACGACCACACGACACGAATGATACGAAGAAACTGATATATTTAAATAGTTCGGTACATACAGCTATAGTTGAAAGCTATACGTATACATATTATACATTATATTTAGACTTTTAACGATGTTTAATATCAGATAAACATTATTATATTGATAGACCATAAACTTTAAAATTCTATGATGTAACTTAAAAATATAGCACGGGTCAGATAAAAAAACTCACTCCGTTGTCCACAGTAGCCCACCCCAGTTATATACAATCGCATAATGTGTAAAATAAAAAATAAAAATCTTCCACGATCAGTACAATACAGCAGTACTTATAGTTAATATCATACAAGGTTGGATTTGAAAAACAAACTTTGATAACTTGATTCGAGAACATCTCTCATTATATGGGCATGATCGGTGGTATCGATACGACTACGGTCGAATAACGCGAAATACTTTCTTGGGAAAATCGTTATGAGTTGTGAAATTCGTGAAAATATTACTGTCATGTACTCATGGGTCATATTTCTAACTTATAACCCGAATTGAAAATAAAATGTTCTAATTTTTTAAAATACCGTGAAAAATAGAAATATAAAGTTAATAGAGTTTTAGAATTTTGAAGATGTATACCTACATATTTCTTCTTATTTTTTCCTCAAGGATGATTGGTTGTGGCCTTAGCAAATCTAAAATTTTCTGCCGTCAACACAACATTAATAACAGGTATTACCGTTATTTAATGAAATTATTCGAGCAGAAGTTACGTTTTTGTTAAATCATTACACATTCGGAATACAATTTAAAATTGTGTACTTAATTAATTCTTCTACTTGGTTTTTCTTAATTCAAGCACTGCATGTGTCGTAAGTATTATGTATGATTCTCGATTTATATACAATGCCGTATTTAGAAATTTGACGCTCCAGGATAACTACAAAATGCCGCCCACTTTGGAGGATTTATATGTTATAGATATAGACCTTGCAGTGCATACGAATAATACAACGATTTAGGTAACACGAATTTTTTTTAAATAAAATTCAATTACTGAATTTGGATTTTTGCTGTTACATTATATATGACTGGGCTATAAGTAATACCAATAAAAACCACATAATTAAAATTATTATTATTTTATTAACCCTTTGTTTCTGCTTATTTCCAGTACTTATACATTTTGTGCCCAAATTTCAATTTTCCAATTAATTTTAAAGCAACTTTGATTCTTATATAGTTTTCTTTAATTTTGAAAATTATTGAGAGTTGAATTAATTTATGATTAATTTATTAAGAATATAATTAATTTCATTGGGCAATAGACATCTGTATTATTTTTATGGTTTTGAGTGAACTATGTAAACTTATAACAAATTGTTTATTATTGGAATGTAATAATGTTTAATTAAAAATATCTATAATGAACTCCCTTTTTGTCTGTCGGCATTCTTCTTGGCGGTCATCACTCACCCGCGAAGCGAGTCACCGCTCTCTAATTCACTGGGTTTCCCTACTTTAAGGTGACCAATCCAGCTGGGTCGAAAGGCCAATCACCTGAACAAGACGCTTCCGTTTAACGTCAAACGCTTCGCAACGCATGAGAGCACTCTTTCTTTACGTACTCATCGAATGGTCCTCAATGGAAAGTACCCAACCGACGGGACGTGGCCGGTATGACGGAAGAACCGATTGAAACAGCCGTGCCCCGTCGGTGATCTCTGAATCTCTGCGTGAGGTGAATAGTTATCACCCCACGTCACTGGCCGTCAGGTTAATCAGGACAGTGCGAGCTAACGGTCGTTACAATTTCGTGTATCACTGTGCGATTCGCGCTCGCGCTGCCACTGACGTCCCGACGCAGACCGATGCTAAAGCGTCAACTCCTTGCCAGCCATAAGGAAAGTGTAAATTATAAATACAAAGCAAGAATCATACATTAGACATCCTTTACATGGAGATAATCACAAAGGGAGCCGACTTAAATATAGGAGAAATTTCCTGTAAACAACAATCAGCTTAACACAAACACTTAAAACGACAAGGATTGACCTATGGAAGAAGGAATTGAAACGATATATCTCACACTATGGAAATACCCAAAAGAAAGCTTACCATAGGGTAGTAACTTGACATGGAAGATGTTAAAGAGACTACGAATCGAAATTGCAAGAACAGCAAGTAATATGAAAATATGGAGAATAAAAGAGTTAGGTAAATACGACTGCGGTTAAGAACAAGACGCAGACCATTTAATTGAGTATCCACTAATACCGACTAAATTCCGGAAGGATGATGTTATGACAATCATTGACATCTCAGACAAAGCAACACAGATTGCCGTTTACTGGCAGACGAAAAGAATATGAAGAAAAAGCTATTAAAGTAGCTGCTTGTTGGCACAGGAAAGAAGTATGAAGACCGACACGAAAAGAAAAAGATTAGAAATATTACAATTTTTCATATTATAATTGTATAGTTCATGATTATTTCTTTATCGATAAGCGATCAAACCGGTAGACGGTAAACAAAAACAAAATAGTATTCCAGCAATAAATACTAAAAATAAAATTGGCCGTCATCACAATATCAATTACAAAAAAGAAACGTGATAAACCAAAATACCCAATACTCCTATTCCATATACATATACATGTGTACAAGGTACGTATGTACTTATTTACGCCCAGGACATTAGTCCATTACCAATGTAAATTGGAATAAACTTACTCTTATAAACGCAAGAAAATTATCTTTAGACAATATTTTTCCCTCGAAAATAAAGTGGGGGTGCTAATTGAGAATCTGGAGGTGCTGAGTATCCTCGCATGTGTACCAATACCTGGAAGTTGCTGAAGTTCACCATCAGCCGGGTCAGGGCCGTCATGACATGTCTGGCCTTGTCAGCCGCGGCTCTCGAAAGTGCGCCTCGTACTACGATCCTTTTCTGTTGTGCACTCAAATACTTTAGGGTCGTGCACAGCTAGATGATCAGATCCTGAATCCATACACTCAGATCGGTCGAGATATAACGGACCTTGAATACCAAAAATTGTAGCCCTAATCACCGGATGGGCCCAACGACCATCTCCAGTGCCGCGTTTACATGGTTTTGCACCACCGCTACCAATGTGTCTCCTATAACCCTATATGACCTATATAAGCCCTTAGGGGATCATTCCAGTTGTCGTCAGACAAGTGCAGAGTCTGCGTGTTCAGGTACGAGCCCAAGATCCGTCGGAGACACGCCGAGAAACCTATACGTAAACGCCACGTACACCACTACTCAATCAAAAGAGCAGAACGCGTTCCGGATGTCGAGGCTCACGGTCATTGTATCACTGTACGAAGGGAAGTATTTAGAAGGAAGCGAGTGGGTACCATCGCCCCGGGCGACACATTTTTTTGGAATCAAAGGGCAGCAACATTTTTTTGTAACCATCATCTATTGAAAGATTTTAACATTTAAGATTTTGCACAGTGACCACATGGTGATTTTTATTTTCATGACAATATTATCAAAAGTTAAATATATAAATATTTATAAATTATAACTACAGCTAGCGTTATCTAAAATTAAATATTATACAATTATCAAATAGGAACAACTGCTATCGAAATACGATGATTTTCTATAAATACTTTTCTAGGAAAATAAAACAATGATTATTGAATATTCTTCCAGGGGATTTTTTTTGATTCAAGAAACATTTTTAATGCTAATTTATTATTATTTTATTAATCAGAATTATTTTTAATACTTTTTTTTATATTTATAATTTTATAAAATATTTGTGCAAATGAAAGTTTTGTATACAAACATAAAATATAAGTGCATATTTGTACTTTTTTAAGCGCATAAATGCATGCATATTTAAAACTTTTTAAGTGCATTAAGTTCCGTGCCCTAGTAATGAATAATGATGTCATAATGATAAACAAAGCACATGAAACGTTTAAATTTACCCAATTAAATAATAACATAAAAGATAGTAAAACATTAATTTATTTACCCATCTTATAAGCTATAAGTTAACTATCAATAGGTTTTATGGAATAATAATATAAATCTAATTTTTTTTATTATTTGTATATTTAATACTTTATAGAACTTATTTATAAAAACATAAAATTGTATTTAAAAAATAATGTACCGTAGTTAGGGGTGAATAGGAACGATTTTAACGGTTTTTTATAGAGTATGAGCTCAATTTTTGTGGTATTGATATCATGAAAATTGTTTCATAAACATTACATTTATAGAAATATATAATATACCAAAAATAGTTTATAAGGTTCGCATAATAACGATTGTCATAAACCGGGAAGGAACCAGTGTATTTCAACTTTTAATAAACTGTGAATGTGTTTTTAAAAGAGAATATTATTTGATTTTTGACTACAAAATAGTAAATAAAAATAAACTATTTACCGATTTTACCATTTGATCATCGGACAAAGAATTGCCGACTTTTTAAAATTTCTTAGAGTGGGCATTTGCCATAGTCTACCCCCCCCCCCCCCCCCCCGAATTACGTTCCTGACCTGGGGCGTCAAAACGCTATATTCGTCTTTGACTGAACGACGCTCATTTTTTTAGCGACCAATAACCACTGTTGCAAACTAATAAACAGGTATCTAGTAAATAACATATCGGATTTCAAGAGAAACAGGAATAATTTTTTTAAAAGTACTGAATTATATCTTTGAGCCACATGTACTAATAATTTATTATTCACATACACGTTTAGCACAAGTAGTGCAAAATAGGTAATTTTCCTATTATGGACATTGATTTATTATATACAGTTAAAGAACTTATAGGCTTTCAAGATTTTACCACTCACATTTAGTTTATCATACACAGACTTGCTTCTTGACAGCTGTACTGAAACATGTCAAAGCAATAGTTCCCTTTTGTGAAATATAAATAGTTTATATGATTGATATGTTTTCAAGCATTTTCAAAAATAGTCCAAGGGAATTTTTATGTGTACTCCACAGATATTAATAACATAAATAACATTATTTGTCCACAATTGATCTATTTTTTTGTATTTTTAAATGTTGAACTATGAATATAATTCTCAATAAGGTTACAGTTGAATTTACATTTGCAATAAGTTATTATCAGGGCTCTTAACTGAAAGCTCTAAAAAATTTGTAATAAGCGCTATAAAATGTTCTAAAAAATATTCATATGAGCGCTTAAATATGCACTAAAAATACTCAAATATCCAAAAAAAAATTAATACTATGTATATAACAAAAATTTGCCTTGCTTCATTAAAAAAACTTATGATTGCTTGTTTATGGATCATATCGCTATATGATATAAATAAACATATAAAATATGAAGAATTAGTTAATTAACATAAATTAATTACAAATATAAATAACATGACTAAACATAATTAGTTACTTATTATTATTAAAAAATAAATATTTTAAAGGCTACAGAACTGAAAAAGACTTAAAAAAAGCAAAATAACACTTACATTTCGAAAAATATGCAACATAAAATTTCATATTCAACTTCTTAGTTATCCGAAACAAATTTATAGCTCACATAGGCATCTCTAAAACTTCTCAAAATAAAAAAAAAAAATGGAAATGCTAGAAATTATGAGCACTGGTTATTAATAATAACTTGATACACGCAGTGAGCCAAAATATATTACAAAACATTTAATTGATTAATGAAAAAGACTGTATTGAGTAAGCACATAGGAAATTAAATTTGTTTTATGTATAAAAAGTCTTTAAATGACTAACTTTTGACACTCATATTAGAAAGAATAACAACTTTAAATAACTAAATTGAATCATTGTATAAGAATATTTATAAATATAATAGTACTAAAATAAATATGGTTCATTATATTAACAATATTAATGTATAAGCATTGTTTTAAATTACAATTTATAGTTTCACATTATTTTCTTTTAATAAAATTACACAAAAAAAGAAGATAATTTGATATAATCAATTAAAATGTTTTATTCATACTTATACTATAGATTAAATAAATTTAATCTATGCTAGTATACACAATATAATTAAGTGTAGGATTCTACTTGCAGTTCATCATTTAATTTTATTTATTATTAATATTTTAAATTTTACAATGATTTTAATCTTCTAATGTGACATTTTTGAATAAATATGACATGGATTCTTTGTTGTGAATTCTGCGAATAGCCTCTGATAGCAAAATACTAATATCTACAGTTTTGATTTTATGACATTGCATTTTTTGAATTTCATGAGGAATTGTGTTAGTAACAACAACCTAGAAAAGACACATTTTAAATATTTATTTAATTAAAAATATATTTTAGGTAAATATGATATATGTATTGATTACTTCATCAATAGGTGAAGCTTCAATAAGTCGTGGAGCATCAGAAGATAAAAGACCATGAGTTGCCAAAACATAAATTTTATAAGCACCACGTTCTTTTAATACTTCAGCAGCAGCTACAAATGATGCAACATCGTCTATCATATCATCCTATAAATAAATATAATACTTGAAGTACCTATTAGTTTTTAAATAATAATATATTCTTTGCTAACCACCATAATAGCTATGCGACCACCAACATCTCCCACAACATTTATGGGAGGTTTTTCTTTGGCAGGATGCTGGGGTACACCAACTCCAACATCCATTGTTCTTGAACGAGAAGTTGATGGTGGAGGAGAATTTCGCCCATCAACCATATCAGAATCAGACTCTTTCTGTTCTCCGTGAATGACAGCAATTCCTAATCGTAAACGTTCAGCATAAGATGTAGCTTTTTTTGCTGATCCAGGATTCCTTGCAACTATCACAGCATTACGATAATCAGGAATCTATTGAAAAAAATAAATAAAATAACATTTGTTTATTCTTTATTAAGTGTATTATTTTTTTAAACATTGATAAGTGGATCCATTTAAATTAATAATAGTAATTCTAATTTAAGCGACCTACACTTTCTTGAATGTATTGCAAAAGGAATGGGGATGCTCTTAAATTATCGACTGGACACTCAAAAAAACCTTGAATTTCTTTTTGATGAAGATCCATAGTAATAACATGAGTTAAGCCTGATGAACACAACATTTTTGCCAAAAGTTTGGATACAATAGAACCACGTTTTCGCATTTTACCTTAAATAAAATTAGAAGTAGATTATTCATGAAACTTTAAATTGTAATTATTTTAATACATTGTTTACTGTAAGGAAGATAAGGAATAACTCCCACAATGCTTTTGGCTGAAGAAGTTTTGCATGCATATGCCATGATCAAGAGCTCCATTATATTATTATTTACATCCCTAAAAAAATTCCATAGATTTAAATTTTAAAATAATTAGCATCCTAATAATAGTAAACAACTAAGTATTCAACATGGTTATATATGACATGTTAAACTATATACATTATAAAGACATTTTTAATTGATGATAGATTTATAAATAGGAGATTAATTATTTTGAAATCAAATTAAATTAATACCATTTACATTATGATACAAAATTGAACTATGATAAATAATTTATTACTGTAATGGTTAAAATTTATAGTTAATTACCAAATATGTATAATAGGAAAAATTAAATTCATAATATAATAAAATGTTAATCAGAACTGACATGGTTATATTTAATCTTCAAATATAATATTGTAGTGAGTTTATAGTTTGAAATTTGATAAATTAGAATTTTCGATATATTATAGAAATAAATCTTATAATTTTTTATACATTTTAATTTACTTCTACACAATTTAAAATTCAATTTTTTTTTCGCTTTTCTATAACTTAGTTATAGAAATCGAAATGTTTTAAGTAATGGTTTTTCTTAAAAAAAATATGTATTTATACAACACATCTGAGTTTAAATAAAAATGGATAGAACATAGAACTTAAAACAATTGTAATCAATTAACAAAATATGTAATATGATAAGAATAGTTAATATTGAACAAGTTTAATTAGCCATAGAGTGTGATATTTGTAGAGCCATAGTGTTAAATTTAATAAGTATTAAGAATATAAAATGTTATTTGTAAAGTGCATCAATCATAAGCTCTCTTTAAATAAATTTAGCTGTAATAAATGTCAAATGGCAAACTATTTACATTTAATATTTTAATATGTTATGAAACAGAAAATAATGCAATATAATAGTATTTAAAATAATACAAATTAAAAAATTAGTATGTATTATATTGAATATTTTTATGTATAAAAATATTTAGGGTTAAGAATCAAGCAATGATTGATTTGAAACTTAAGACACCATTTATTTGCTAATAAAAAAAGTTTAATTTATATTTATATGTAAAAGTAGACATTTAGTTTAATAAAAAGGCCTCACTTTTCTTAAACTGTTATCTTAAAGCGCACAAAGTTAATTCATTTGTAAATAAATGATAAAATAATGCAGTACACAAAACCATTATGTTTTAAGTAAAGAACAAGTGTAAATAAAATCATTTTTAACATAAAAGTAACCAGAAATAATTTAATATTTAGAAAATATGTAATGTCCATTTAAAATGGTAAATCAAAAAAGACTGGTATAATTAATTGAATCAAATTAAACATTAATTTGAAAAAATAACTTAAGATCTAAATTTAACCATGATGTATTTCTAAATATTTCCTTATAACTTATTCGTAGGTAATTATAAAAGACATATTACTTATTGATGAAAGTGTTTATTTTTTTATTTTTATTGATAAGAAGTAAAATGGTAGATAATTCAAAGATATTAACTCAAAAAATACTAAATTTCTTAGGCAATTTAGTTTCAATAAACTGTTGCAAATACATTATTTTTGTAAACATTTTTATAATAGTAAACTATACTTACTTTGAACCAGTTTGAACAATATAAATATCCTTTCCACGCACAGAATCACTTATTTGGACAGACGTTTCTCGATTTGTGGTGTAAGAAACAGCGCATCGGGCAGGTTTTACACCAAGTCGACTATGAATAAAATTAAGTAATATTTCATAATATTAAATAATACCGTTTCTTATTTACAGTGATAAACTGAAGTATAGTCTAATAATAATTACCGAGCAACCAAATTGGCTAGTTCGAGGTGCGAATTTCCACTTATTATCATAATATCCGTTGATGTGGTAATGTCCATGGTGAGCAATATTATACCTTTATTTTTCTTAAACTTCAAAATTGACGACTCCGCGGATTTCCTACAAAAAAATTATAGGGCAAGGCGGTACGACTATAAGCTATAACCAAGACGTAGAAATGAAATGTATGCACAACATTCAACAGCAAGGTACCTATGATCGATTTAAAAATATTAATTTGATAAGCGAATTTATCAACATTATCGAGAACACCAAAGACATTGTAATATTTATACTTAGGGATAGTGTTGTTACGGTGGGCGCCTGGCGACGGCTACTTGTTGAACACTATACCCTCAAACCATGAGTGTATTAAAATAATTTTCATCGTTCCCGGCACGCATTTAGATACATCTTACAGTCCGCGGTTCCCGGCACGCTATCGACGATCACCTTAAAACTTCACCTTTTGATAAAACGCTTTTCTGCGGTTAGGCAACGTTTTTAATGGCTACTGACAAGCGACGTTCATGCGCGTACGATGAATATATATTGCACGATTTATATTTTTGATATTTATTGTTGCATGGTTCTACAACACTTATTCGCATTTGTATTGCGTTCAGTATCACGCGGACTTCGTCCGTGACAGATGATTATTCTCTGTTGCTCGTAATTCAAAATTAAATATTTATCGTTTTTTATTACACAATATCGTGTTCGAATTCAAAACTGCGATCGTTTAATAGAAGTTTGGCGGTGTGGTTGTGTCACATAAAGCGAATTATTGTTCGCCGCGGAATGAAAATTCACCGGCTTAGGTCGGTTTCTTTTATTTCGGAGTACGCGCCCGCTCAAGTTCATTGAACATTTTTGTTGATATCATGATGTAATAATTTATTGTATCATGGTCGATTTAATCCTATTGATTCCAATACGGTCATTTTTTTTATTTTACTTTTTCATTAATTAGCCGAATCGCTGTCGAACACGTTTTTATCTCTAGATAAAAATACACGTGCTGCATTACGTACTGATACACATATTGCACTGCGATAAAGTGTGTACTTCTATTGTACTTAAATTATTATCCATCCGCATGTTAAAATATATAATACGTATATGATGTGTTTGTAGAATTTCCTAATTTCCCCTCACGTGGACATTCCATGGCGTGTACTTAGGGACGTTGCGATACTACCGATACCAATAAAGTATCGATACTTTTCTTTCGATACAAGTACTTTTTGTATCGATACCATGATCTAGATACTTTACTCGTATCGATAAAAAAATACTGGTATCGAATGAATAGTTATTTTTTAGTAAAATGGTTTGCGCGCGTGGTGCAAGATTTGTTTACATAAATCAGTCATCCCACTATAGTCTATACTAGGGGTGGCGAATCTATGGCACGCTGACCAAATTTTAATGGCACGAGCAAAAATTGAAATCATTAAAAATTTTACACAAAAAAAAAAATTATACTGTTTAAAAAATGTTGATTATAAGAAATTCAAAGAGACAAATGATGTATTTTTTTATATTATTTATATTTTATTTATATAATTCATTATATAATATTATAATAATTATAAATATATTTTATGGATTTTAAAAATGACAATATTCCTTATGCTTTCATATTCGTCGTCAACTTATGTTTGTGAAAGCCATAACAAATTAAATAAAATTGAAGGAAATACATTTTTCGACCAATGAAACGATTGCTGCTTGTATTTCACTAGGAATTACAAAAATTTAACAAAAATAATGTAATATATCTGTAATTTTATTTTTATTCTTAGAAAATATCATTTTCTTTGGGCACGTAAACAATTTTCAAATCCTTAATTTGTAAAATTTGGCACTTGAACCAAAAAAGATTCACCACCCCTGGTCTATACTTTATACGATAATATTACACGGACCAGAAACTACAGTCGACAATACAATAGCGTTAATAGGTTTCCTCTTAATCGGAACGATTATTCATATAGGTCGTTTTTATATTTTACTCTTATCATGAATTTAATTTGATTAGATACGACGATACGACGAAGTAAAAGGAACAATACTTTTATTTCCATACTTACTCATATCGGTCCTTTCGTTTCGATATTTTCATTCGATTCGATACCAACTAAAGGTATCGATGCTTTTCTTTCGATACCACGTCCCTACGTGTACCGAACAACTGGTATACCCGTTCGCACGAGTTAGGTATGCACCACTGATCCGCGTCGGTCCGAGGGCCGCGGAGTTAAAGTTGCGGTCCCGCGTGCCGCGGTTGGTAAGCGATACCCGGAGTCAACCGCGTCAGCGGTTGCTGGCGGACAAAATCCGGTAAGTTGGTACGACGGCGGCGCGAGCGAGAACGTCGCGTAGTACACAACATGCCCACGCACGCGTTCCCGACGCCACTCTCCAATCGTTATACGGCGAACAATAAGTGACCGCGGCGGGGGCGGCCTGCTGGTCCCTTAGAGCTACGCGGGCGGGTAGGTACGCGAACGACCCCTGGGGACGGTCGGGGCGGAGAAGCGTTTGAAAAATCAATGCGCGTTATCAGCCCGCTCGCCAAAAGCTCCCGCACGTCTGATAACGCGCGCGCGATTTGTACATAAAAATAATAATAAACAAAATCCGCGAACGCACCACGACGACGTGCCGCCCCTACCCCGTTAGCGCTTCCGTTGTAGTTAGGTGCCGTTACATAGTTGTATTGTTACCAATACGTGTTACCAACACGCACGAACACGGTCTGTTTCCTTTAGCCAACGGAGGGTGCCGTTCGGTCGAGAGATAATATGGATCCGGGTCCGCAAGCTTACGGGGCCGGCAAGGTCGGCGGCGCGTTCAACGTCCAAAACTTTGTTCGGAAGCCGCACGTTTTTGTCAGACTGCTGTCATTGGTGAGTGCGTTTTTGTTGTTCCTGTAACGGTTTTCAATCTCGAGATCGGACGGCTTGCTCGGTAGGTACGTGCTCGTAGTCGACGTCCTCACTGTTCGCTGTCCGATGTCGTCTTTTCCGGGTTTCGTTTCTCGTCGGGCACCCGTTCACCGTCCCTTTATCCGAGTTGGACCCCGAATCAATATCTCTACACCGGCTGGGTCCCGGATTGCTTTAGGTATCTACATAACATAACACAACTACATTTGTTCAATTCCATATGTTTTTCTCGGTTAGTACGGTACTGCGTTGACATTTTACCCCAATTTCGGTTTGTACGGTACTGCGTTTCTATTGCGAATTCAT
The DNA here is from genome assembly GCF_003268045.1 of Sipha flava. Lineage (NCBI taxonomy): Eukaryota > Metazoa > Arthropoda > Insecta > Hemiptera > Aphididae > Sipha > Sipha flava. The sequence goes on from NW_020272828.1 coordinate 507,404, forward strand.
TTCAAATCATTCCTTTTATTGGTAAAACAAAAATATATAATACCGAATGGATATTTATGTAAATGAAAAAATCAAAAATATTTGTTTTAAAGTTTTGCTTGAAAAAAATAAAAAAATTAAATAAACATATAAATATGGAAAAACATAAAATTGAAGCAGAACTTAATGCTGTTCTAAAATCAGGTTGTATAAGTACTATATTTTCAGTAAAATTAGTTATTTGAAATGTTGGTTTATGAAGAGGTTGGTTATAAGCAATTTTCGATTATTTTTATTATTAAATTAGTTATTCATTTTCGACCTCATAGAAAATAAGGTTTTTGGAACATCATTTAAACAACTATATATAACCCCAAAACCGTATAAAAAAAGTGTTGAAGTCCACGCCCCCGGAGCCCTCGTACGTTTTGGGCTCATAGTTTTATTTAAATTACATTTAGTGATAATTTGTACTTTTTATAGTACCTACAAGAATTTTTATATTTTATGATTTTCTTGTTTGAATTAACTGGTGTTGGGGCTCGTCATCCGTCCACCATGTTTACCACGATGAATATAGTAGGGGGGGGGTTACATAGCCATATTTTGTTATCACTGTATTTAAAGTAAAACTTTATAAGCATACTTATCAGTTGTATTTTATTGTAAATTATACTTAATATTCAATGTGAAAATACTGAATAAAAAATAATAATAAAATAATAATTTGTTACACAAAAATAAATTTCACATAAATAGCTAAGTTTTATTTGTAAATATAAATATTTAAAAAAATAATATTTTTTAAATGTTTTTATTACACTTAATTAAAAATATTGAAATTTGTTTTATTATATATTTTAATAATCTTAAAAAATTGTTTTCATTGGTGGAGGTCTACAACTATGTATTGGTATTAGCCCCTGAACCACTGAAGGTCAAAATCCGAGCTTGTGTAATCCAATATGTACTGAAAATATATCGAGGTCGGAAATAATGCAATTTAATATCATGTACTTATTCATATCATTCAAATGAACTCATTAAGCCCGCGTAGGAGTCTTGGTCGATCTTTTAGTGAAAATCAACATCAAGATGCAGTGTAAATTATTGATACTTTATTTTAGGCGTTAATTGTACGAAACATTAATCTTCTTTTGGTGCTATTATTCAGTTAAAATTCAAAGCACGCTCACCAATATTCTCGTCATAGCAAATCAATTGACGGCCATAAAACAAATATTTCATTTTTAATTAATGATTTTATTGAAACATTTTGAAATTAATGCCGTTTGATGTCCCAATTGTAATACTTGTTCACATAACCAATCTATTTAAATAATGAATAAAAATTAATAAATTTTATTACGAGTACTACTTCTGGTCTATCTCGGAAATAAATTTAATAATTTATCTAAACACAATTATTTATTATGGAACATTATGTAGGCAATTTCTAAAAATCTGTTTTGGTTGTTTAGTAATTGTATACTCGTAATGAACATTAGTGTCAATTTAGATGGTCCTCGCATAACGCATGACGTCGCGACCGCGAAAACAAGATAAGATAAATATGTCGTTTATTATCGATTGGAATAATGGAATCGTCAAACATTATTATACATTACCTCTAATGTATAATGTAATTGCTTGTTGTTTTGATGGTCTGGTAACCATAATACTCGACACTTGATGTGTATTTAATTATACTTATTTTTGGTTTGTGAACTTATGTTTGCTTGAAATGCAAAATAATGGAATAAAAAAAAATTATATTTTGGTGGATTAACCTCTATAAATACGCCACTGAAGCCACTTGAATGTCTTGAACCCAAAATCACAACGAACCGTTTTTATTGGAATAGTGAATAACCAACGGACATGGTGCAACTTACTCAGTTTTAGTAAAGACATTTACGTTTCCTTCATTTTGCCTTCATTGAGAACGGATTTCTATATTCAAAGTATTAGTTATTCATTTTAAAAATTATGGTTTGTAATTTAATAATTTATAAAGATCACACGGATAAAAATTCTCCAGACAATAGAACAATTAGTATTTACAAATGTATTAGTAAATAGGTTACTACGATTATAATATGATAGAATCTAATATTAATAATATAATAAGAATAACTAATGAGATTATCGATAGTTTTATTGAATTGTAAGTCTCGGCTACGACGTAGAGAATATTCATTTCTATACCATGGTCTCGGCATTGCTCATAGGCCACAGTTGTATAAAGTACAAAAAAATAAAAACTGTCTAATATTTAGTATTTATAATCAATGCAAATAATAATACCCTTATTTACGGTTCGCCTATGCCGCGTCGAGTGATGACGACATCATAGTTGAGAATTTTGCGCGGAATGATTATACGCACTAATAGGCATATATCAATTAACTCATTTGAAACAAATAAAAAGTTAAATTTTCACTCTCAAGACACGATTCTACTTTTAGCAGATACGTTTCTTATATTATTTTGATTTTAGTTTTAAAAAAAAACGTATAAATTCTCATTAAAATTTCCAAAGCATCGCTCATGATACAGTTTAAAGAATATTTTTGATTATTTAATTATTTCTATATGAAAAATTGTAATTTTTTAAATTTCGTAATCATTTATAATATAATATCGTCAACAATAATTAATAAATAAAATTAACATTAAATTAATAATTGATAAAATGTATTCTGATCGATACATTAACCAAATATTTGAAAAATCTTAATCCGTTTTCAAAACTAATGTCTGGTTATGTATTTTGGAGATTGTGTTATTTTCAATATAAAATGAGCTGGTGTAAAGGATCCTTAAATAAGTATGTTCAACAACATTTAAAAATAATTCATCTTACGATAAAGCACTTTCGGTTAGGTTATATTTCATTACGAGGAACAACTAACGAAGGGCTACTATTTAGCTACTATTTAACTAGCTTCATTTGACATTAAAACAATACCGGATTGTTTAAATTGTAACGATACCCAATTATGAACTGTGGCCGCAGAGAGGAGGTTGCAAAGATATTTATTTAATAATAGTGGAAAAAATTGAATTGATATTTAAAAATTTGATAAATAAAAAAATTATTTTTATTATAAAATAATTAAATAATTACATTATTTCCATGTTACTAGTCTGTTGACCTATGTAGTATGTATTTTTTATACTCAATAAATTACGGAAATGCCATAATTTTAAATATAAACTTAAGTCGTATGGCTATTTTAATTATTAGCAAAACATTTTTATCTATTGCTCAAAGACTTAGCTATAAAGTTATATCCATTACTACTTTTAGAGCGGCTATTTTTATATTTAGCGTTTTATTACATGGAGTTTGACAGAATGTTTTGGTTGGTATTGTTTGAATCTCTTTATTTTTTAGTAGATGATTTACTTAATATTTTACTCGTTCAATATAATATAATCGAAATCAATACTATCAAATATTCATATTCTTGCTTTACAAGTCATACTTGGATTAATAATGGTAATTTCAATTTAATATTTATTTTAAATATAATGGAATTATGAGGGACAAATACAAAAAAAAAAGTCAATGTGAAGTATAAATGTAAAATGTTTTTAAAATTCTTCGTCGGCGCGAGGAATGCACAGAAAGTGCAATCGCACAGAGCCTCGTACTTTTGGATAGGCTCTTGGGCCTCGCACATCTATTTTGTAGTATATTCATATTCGGGGCCTCGCGTTTACAATTTACACAGGACCTTGCAAATCATATCACCGGCACTGGTGCAATGTACCTGGAAGCTCTAAGGGACCACTAAAACCAAAATATAAAATTGTCCGTTACGTTATTTTTTATGTTCTTTTTTTCGAAATTTACTTATTAATTAAGGTACTTAAATATTTTTTTTTAGTTATTTAATACATCAAAATGTATTAAATAAATATATAAGTGTTATGTTGAACGAATGTTTTTTTAAGGGGTCTCTAATTGATATTTGCAACCTGGCTTCCTGAAACTTAGATCTCGAGGATTTATCGATTATTATAAACGTTATACTTATAAACTATAAGTTATAATATAATTGTAAGAATAATTAAAATATTCCTTACTTTTGATTTACCTATATTATATATGTATACTAATTTGTAATTAATATTAGTTACAATATTTCATTTGCTTGTTTTTTGTACAGCTATTTGGTTTGATCGTGTATTTTTGTGCATCATCGGGTTCGTGGACTACTGACACAAAAACTAACGAAGAAATATGCATGTTCAAGCTTAAGAGTTTTGGGTGTCACATTGGAGGTGTGGTGGGCTTCACGTCGGTTATCGGCGCAGCCGTATTTGTCGGCGGCGAGTATTATTTTGAAAACGTGCCGTCGGTGAAAAGTCGTAAGCATTACGTGCTCATTGACCTTGGATTCTCAAGTAAGAATCACGATGATAAGCTAAACTCTATCGGACTAGATTCTTGTCACGTATTAATAGCAGCGTGCGCGTTATTTTTAATTTATGATGGGATTAATTTGATCTTGTAGATATTTGGTTTTTACATTAGTTTCTATTTGTTATAACAGATCACAAATATTGCTGTAGGTGATACTTTGTTGTTGTTAAATATTAGTTTTTACTATTATTATCTGTTAAATCTTAAATAAAGAGGTAGCCCGAGTATGCGTGAAGGTATTCAACCGCTCCATTATTATCTTATTTTAATGATTTTTTTTTTGAAATGTATTATTTATTACGAACATCTAAAAGCATACCTAGGTAGTTCAATATTTTATTAGAATTACTCACTAGGCATATTTAAAAGTACAGTATTGATGTCTTCACATACATCTAAAATGCGTTTTGAATTTTATCACAATTTATTTGTAATTAAATTAAACCTGTAAAATGTATGAATCTTATACATTTCTGTGTATGTAAAAAATGTGAACCTATTAAAAGGTTTTGTATTTTATGGGTACAGTTAAATTTTACTTGATAAACCTGGTGTTAAGTTTTATGTCAATTAAAAACCAACATCAGATGAATCAATTAAATAATTTAATTTGTCAAAATATACCTACATTATTAAATATCTATTATATTATGTATCTGAATATTTTGAATTCGGTGTAAAATACGAAATCAATTGAGTTTACAAATTAAGTATTTACTGTAATGTTGCCTTTTACTTTATTTTGCCTCTATAAACATTTTTCCAGGTATAAAAAGTGTTTCAAAAGTGTGTGTGCAAATTAAATATTATAAAAGAATGGTAATTTTTAAAGAATTTAATTCTGAGATTTGTAAAAGTTTTTAAAGTTTTCATATCTTAAATATTACAGAAACGCTTCGATAAAGAACATAGGATCCCTATATTTAACCGGGTATTAAATTTCTACTGGAAAGATTTCTTTCTCAGTACCTCAAAAATCGTACTGTTTTAAAATTATCCAAAAACTTTATATTTCTCTAAAAACTTAGAATATTTATTGTTTAGTTACCTAGTCTAATTATTTAGTAATTATTATGTCATATTAAAAACAAAAATGCTGACCATATTTGGATTTAAAAACAACATTATTAAAATTATAATTTCTTCTTACATAACAAGTGTTTAATTTACAGGTCTTTGGTCGTTTTGGAATTTTTTACTTTTCTGTTACTTATCTAATGCCTGGAGTGATACACCTGACTTCCCCGAATCAATTAGCACTGCCAATCCAACCACTGCCATTTATTTTGCATTATTTGCTATTTTTTCATGGGTATGTACCTATATCGATATAATTCTATCAATGCATTTTTAAAAATGCTTGTAACATTTTTTAATTAAATGATTTTTCATGGGGTGCTTCCGCATATTTTTCATACCAAAGATATCAAATGGGTGTAGATCCAGCATTTGTATCATCATTTGAAGCTGACCAATTTGGAACGTATGATGAAGCCCAAAATAACAGCAACCATGAATCTCCATTTAATAAACAGATGTCAGGTATGTACCTATTACAACATATTAACAATTTACTTACATACTGGTACTTAGTAATCCCAAACAGAAATAACATAAATAAATAAAAATGTATTACTAATATAATTATTTTATTCAATTATGAGCGAGATATATATTATTTATGGTGAGACGATTGTTTTACAGTGGAATACTAATTGTATCAATTTATGTATATGTTAGAGAAAAATTATTTCTATCAAATTGAAGTCACTACTTTTATATGAAAACATTTTTTTCAAAAAAAAATGGAATTAATTAGAAAATTACCATTCATTGATAATAAAATCTTCTGGTATACATCTTGCCACTTTTATTACTTTGTGTGTTTGTGTTTATATTTTCTTTACTAGCTACAGCAGTCTATGAAAGGATATAATTTATTTTAATAAAATATATAAATAATTTATAAATTTTATCTTTCAGGTGAATATCAGAGTCAAGCTTATTAAATATATGATCATTTTCCAATTACGATTTTGAACTTGCGGAGAAAATGTGTTGTTACCATACATACCAATCACTTATTGCCATTAGTACTTATGGTTTAAATACTTCACAATAACTAAACACATTTAAATGAATAGTTAGTTGCGAGTAGTATCAATTTTTAAAATTTGTTTACGAAATTTATAATGGTTTAATAATTTATATAAATATATTTTTTTTTAAACATATTTATTATAATATTACATTTCTCTACTAATACTCTATACTCTATTGTTATTTTCCATTCATATAAAAATAAGTACATTTTAGTAAAAACTTGTGAAATATTTATTAGTGTTGTTAATAGTTTTTTTTTTTAAAAAAATTATTATATGGGTTGATAAAAGACAAAACTTATGTACGATACATTTTGGTCCAAAGTTAAATGATCAAATGCTTTGGGTTTGTGTAACATACATAAAGGTGTTCATGTATATTATTATAAGTTATTAAGTTACGTACAAAAACATTACTTTATAGTTCATTAAGTTAAATTATTAAGTTAAAAAAAAAATGTTTTCCATATGACAGGCAATATTAGAATTTAGTGTTAGAATTCATACATTATGTTCATTACTAAAACATAATGTTTTGCCGTATCAGTATTTTTTCGGTAGATATATATTATATTATATATTATTATATATAAATTAATCAAATAATTCACTAATAAAAAAATATATATATATATATATATATATATATATATATATATATATATATATAAATTAATCAACTATTAATATTAATATTATTATATTAACAAGTGTTAACACGTATATATATATATATCTATATACATATATTTTTTTTCTTGAAATATATTTAAAGTGATAAGAAGTATATATACTTATGGGTTTATTATATTCACTTTAATTAAAATCAAATTGTTTTATAGTTCATAAGACATAAAATATAAAATTCAGATTTAAATTTATAGTGCGACTGTAATATGTATTGATAACTTATTAATATTTATGCATGAATGTTATTTATTAAAATTAGGAAAAACAAGAATGTGCAATTAAAAGAATGAGACCTATTGACTAAATAAAGTTTAATTATTTCAAAATATTTTTAAAAATGTAGTGCTTTAGATAAAAGTTTCGTAAAAAACCGATTATGTTTAACTTAAAATGTTGACTTACTCTCATTTCATCAATTTTGAAAAAAAAGAAATATGTACAAAAATTGTTAAAAAAAAAAAAAATCTATAAGAGTATGTAGAAAAAAATGAGGATTGTCAATAAAAAAAAGTAAGTTGTGTTGAGCAATGTTTGTACCATAAGTGTTAAAAATTCGAAAATTGTAAAAAAATGTATATTTATTTCATTCTGAATTATTCATTTCAATTCAATGTTACATATATGAGAAATTTAGTGATACTTGAAATTGTAATCACACTGTATACATAAAAGGTTTAAAGTAAGCACTGATTGACAATGGACTAATTATAATTATCATATTTTTTTATAGATACAATTTACTTAAATCTAAAAGTATCGTGATTTATATAAAAAAAAATTAAAGTAGTGGAGACTATATTAGCAAGTTTCAAAGCTCTTAGAGAAAATGAGCTCTTACCGGTTATAGACTTCAAGAATAGTGCAGCAAAAATATCATTATTTTGTGAATATGAAAATTGATTTGAACTAAAAGCTCAAGACGTAAAATATTATAATTAATAAGTCATATATGAACATAATATCAATTAACTGATGTCTTAGTAAGAGAGAGTCTGAGTTAAATAATAAATTTTGAACTAGCATAAAAGAGTCTTAAGAAATGGGTAGGTTCATCGTATGGAGAATTTTTTTTAAAATTGTAACTTGAACATAGTAAGATTTAATTAAGATGCATGAGTGGATAACGACGATTGATATCAAATTACTGAAGCATATTCAAAAACCAGTTGTACGAGGGAGTTTCATAAATTTATTTTGTAGTATCTAGTAGGTATAAGCATAAAAGTATACACCAAATATATTGGGGGAGGAGCTGAAGCTCTATTATGAATTTTTTAAAATACTTACCTATACGGTTTAATAAGCATATCCCGTTCTCGCCAAAAAACCGGTTCCCTGATTTACGCATAGTCCTATTTTGCCAGAAACGAAAAAGGTATGATTCCCGTTTCTGCCAAAATTTATTTTTGTGGAAAGACGAACCATGTACAATTTTTACAAATTGTTTCATTATAAATTTTAATACAAGTAAATAATAATAATATATTAGTCGAACAAAGGTACAATTATATTAGAATTTTTAAAATATTACATAATTTCATATTATAATATGTCCATTCTATTTAACTATTTATAAAGTATAAAACAAGTATAGGTCAAATATTGTCTCAATAGTTTTGAAAAAACACATATCGTCATTTTTAAATATTTAAAAATGTCACAAAAAATATAAATTACAATAAAAGTATAGGTCTGGTTTTAAAAAATCTTATAATTAAAAGAAACAGTTTTGACAAAAGTGTACTTATTAATTTCATTAGAATTTTTTTTTTTTAGTTGCGTCTTCTTTAGTTTTTAAACGGATTAATATATTTTTGATTTTTGGAATTTTTTTCATATTATTTTGAGGACTGTTAATTTTGATATAAGTCTGTATCGTATCTTTAAGTATTTGTAAAAATGTAAAAAATGGTGGATGTGGCTTATAAAATGTTTGATTGAAATGAGAATGAAAAGATTCACAATTGTTGGTTGTTATATGTAATGTCATATGTGAAGCCCACATACTTGGCGGAAATTTCGAATTTTCATCAATATAGTTTTCTATATAATATATATAATCTTAGATAGTGCTTGAATTGGGAAAAATTAAATAGAGGAGCTCAGTACAACGATTTAAAAACTGAGTTCCACGTGCACAATTATTTAATACAGACCCGTGGGGGACCTCGTCCCTCACCCCCCCCCCCCTTCCGCCAACCTGACATATATTTTGAATACCACTTTTCAGCTAAACAAATATATAAATTCTATTATTATATTATATTATTATATTTTGATAGCAATACCAACATCTTACATGTTACAATAGAAAATAAAAATAAAATAATAATTAACATAGGTAATTGTAAGCGATCAGGTAGTCTCATGAATCGAATGATATGATCATATATTTGGTTACAGTAAAGATTCGCTTACCCGCCAATAGTTTCCAAAACATTATTGGGATTACACGTTTGCTGAAAATGATGTATGATTTCTAATCGACTGCCTATCGCATTAGAGCAGTGAAAATATCAACGTAATATTTCATTAATGAACGGTTACGGTTATACTTCTATAGTTTTATACGCACCTATATTAATAATTCAATGATATAAAAACATCTTATAAGCGGTAATTTTGTTGAAAAAAAAAAATAAATAAACGTTTAGGATTTCTATTTCAATATTTTACTATAATTATTACTGGAATTAAGTATGAGAAATTGTACCGAACAAAACATTAACTAATTTCGGATCAGTTTGTATTTCACAAATCAGTTTATTTAACTTTTCATAAATGTATTAATTGATTTTATCATGTTAAAGGAAAACGTATTTTTTTTTTTATTGTCGTCGATTCATTCAATACTTGATTACTTTCAATACGATCCTTCCGATTGAGACACATCTTAGCACATCTAAGATTCTTAGATAATGTCAGATATTAGAGGTGGGTCGGTCGCGACTGACCGAATCAAAATGAACGAATCATTCAAGTGACCGAGTCGCTACCGAATGATGTACCAAAAAGTATTCAGTCTTTCGGTCAAATCGATCTTTAAGTCAAACGACTCATTTGATGGTTTTTAATGAAACTTTTCTTTCAGACGGAATTATTTTATGACAATATACCGTTTACTTAAAGATACTTGGAGACTAAATATACCTAATAAATGCATTTTACAAAATATCAAGGGGGGCAGTTGCCCCCTCCAGTTTATGCATATGATGTATATAATATCAACTATTTAACACAATTTGTTTATACAGTCATACAACACTATTTACTTATACTTACTTTTATGATTTACTAGGTAAGAAATACTTAAAAATAAAACAACCAAATTTGAATTATAAAATTATTGAAAATATATAATATATGAACACAATATTGTAAATTTTGTATAATTCAAAATTATATATAATTTATAATTTTCTTGTACCAATTACAAAAATACAAAATGTTGAATTATTTTGTTTAATTTTTTGGTAATAGATAGTACAACCCATGCATAATAAGTATAAAATATGATAATAATAATAATTCTACTATATCATGGAGTCTTTAGTCTATTCTCGAGGAAAACAATAACTATCTAATAATAGACAGTATCGATTATTGATAGCCACTATAGTTGACTATAGTGTTGTACTGATTTACATGTTAATAATAATTACATCTCGTGATTAAAAGATAATATAATATAATCTGTGGTGAATGATGATATCTACTTTCACGATACCAACTAAGGTTTTGTAAGGTATTAAAGAAAACACAAGTCTATAATAGTAATCATAGGCAGTATATTAGTATAATATTAAATATATACAATAATAATTAATAATCCAAGACCGTGATAATTATCATGGCTTATAATAAGAACCACGGCGTTTTACTACAAACAGTACAATTTACAACATTATCATAATAATAATCTGTCACTGATTAACTGATTCATATTTTATAAGAAAATTGATTCACCTAATGATAAGAACGATATTTGATGCAAGACCGAAATGACTGATATGACCGAATCACTAGACTGATCCGATTCAAATGATTCGAATCATTCAAACGACCGAAAATTCCCACCTCTATCAGATATATTATAAATAAACTATGATACAGTGTGTCAAACAGTGTATCCTTATTATTAACCGTTATTATCGACGATTATCAACAATTATCGAAGATTATCAGTGTACCTATACATTACAAATGTCTTTTACACATACCATAACATATCTTCAATATTGCTTAAAAATTAAAACCAATGGTTTCCAAAGTTTTTTTGGCGGGAACGGGAATCGTACCTTTTTCGTTTTTGGCGGAAACGGGTAACTCCCGGTTTAATAGTATGTGAATTACTATTGCTCTAATACCTATTTGTTAGTTATTAGTTGATCACCATTTACATGGGACGTGGTAGCAAAAAGTATGAAATATTCAGATATCAACAACAGTATTTGCAATTCACTAAAACCAATTAATTATAGCGAACAATATTTCGATTTAAATATTATCCCACGCAACATAGATATATTTATTAAATGTTAAAAAAAATATTTGAAATATTTGATTAACCTTTAATATCAATTGGTTATATATATTTAAACATGAATTAAGTACTAGACATTTGTATAACTTTAAATTTTCATGTATTTTTAAATATTTGTTTTTGAAAATTTATAAATTCTTATTACATGTTTCAGGTTCAACATGAAAAATCAAATATATATTCAATTTTGTATAAAGATTTTATTTTAAATATTTTAATTCCAATCGTATGTAAATATTGTTTCATTGGCATGATTGAAAAATGCTGTGCGGGATATAATTCTGCAGTGATATAAAGCAGTAAGTTTTGGAAAGAGATTTGTATTTCCTATATAGGTGAAAAATATAAAATAAAAAAATAGAATATTCTTACAGTATATTAATAGGAAAAAGCATAAAACCAAGGTATATTTTACACACATAATGTTTGATTTATTTTTACTAAATATATGTACAGATATAATTAAAAAAAAAAAAAAACCATTTTTATTTATTGTTTGTTTCTTTTGCACAACGGTCAATGTAATATAGAATATTGAAAATTAAAATTATGTATATATATATATATATATATATATATTATACTTATAAATCATTAATAGTTAATATTAATAGTACAACATTCAAATAAAAGCTGTAGTAATAATATCTAGTCTGTGGCAAATTTATATAGGTATATAATAATATATATGGAATTAAATAAAATATCTAGAAAGTTTGTAAGCTTTTCATGCCTATTGTTTAGATCTATAGTAGGATTATACAAACTTTTTAGGTATACAGTAAATATTTGCATATAATAATATAATATGTAATTTACACAATTGTCAAATATGTACGATTTGAAAAATGTAATTCACAATTTTTGACAGGAAAACAAGGGAAGAAAACAATTTGACACATAACTGACACTTGAGCAAATATGCAAAAATTGTTTGACATATTAAATGGAAAGAAAATATGCTGCGTGTACATTTGTCTTTTTGGTTATTCATTTGTATTTTTATCTTTCTTATACTTATTTTTAAGTATACATTAGTTATAATCAAGATAATTTATACCAATTAAACACACAATCCAATAAAAAATTATACAATTTAATAGTACTATAACAGTTAAAAAGTATCATATTAAGATAAGTATAATACATGTATATATAGACTGAAAACCGTAAGCCAATATTTATTGAAAATAAATGAGATTAATATTAATTAAAACAATGTATGGTTGCATTAATGGAGAAACAAAGACAACAAAAATTTTTTTTTAGGGTTACAGATTTACTATTAAACATGAATAGCACCGAGGATGTGGAAATAGATTTGAGCACGAATGTATAAAACGGCACATAACTAAGAGTCGGACAAAAGCCAAGTTAAAAAAATATATTTTTGAAAATAATAACAACTCAAACACAATCCTCATAATTAGGGCTCTTAAATTTTCAACAATATTACAAGTTAAACTAGTTAATCTTAAATAACAATAGTTAATACATACTCTTCTCTTAAAGGGTATAAAAAAAAAAGTTACAAACCTACGGAAAAAGGTAATTTATTTTTATTTTTTTATGTTAGAAGCGACTCATTGATATTAACTATGATACGATTAGAACAGTAAACAAAGACTAGATATAGGAACCCTACAAAATGTATGTTTGTTTATTGAATTTTTATGTTTATCGAAAAACGGAAAATCATAATTAAACAAAAATCTATCAAAATAGCATCTTGGAAAAAATTTCTATATATTATATTAATGAAAGATGTGCAATATGTTTTTTTCCTATATTCTTTTAGGATGATTTATGACATAAAGAATCATAAAAAGGAATATAAATATGAAATTTGTAAAATATTAAATCATATTTTGCATGTAAGCTTGAGATTTGGCTCTTAAAGTCATTGCACATCTTTCAATTTAAATAAACAAGCAAAACTACAGATAATAATTAGTATTATGGAAAAAATAAAAATTATATAATAGGTAGGAATATAAAATATCTTCGCCCAATGAAAATAATAATAGTAATAATAATAATAATAATAATAATAATACATTTTATTGATAAGAAGATCAAAATTTAAATAAATTTAAGAATATATCACAGTAAAAACAGTAATTTTTTAGCATAAATCATCAACACGTGTTTTATTATGTCATATATATTCGTGATGTATTATTATTGAATGAGGTACGCAGTTAAAATAAAATTATTTTAATCTAAGAAAAGAAAAAAATATTACAAAGATAAATTATATTATATTCCTTAAAACTCCATAAGCATTAACCATTATAGCACACGTATTGATGTTTGATTGAAGCTTTTTGATAGATGAAATTCTTTAGGAATTTAAAAGTTAAAGGAAAAAAAAAAAAAGAGGTCCAAACACATTGTGACTTCAGTTAAAAGGCAGGCGAATTCAGTATATTGCTAGTCCTATTGGACAGCATGATTACACTGCAATAATCGAACAATAGAAGGATCACTTTTTGCACCTTCAATGAATTCCTCCAATGACAAACGACCATCATTGTTTTTGTCCATTTGCCTAAATATCTTGTCTGTTCTTTTTTCTGGTGTTGACTCATCCTCAGGCATTTTCATTACAGTACCTACCATCTTATAAATAGCCTGTAATTACCATATTTAGTATGTTATTATAGTTGTAATAAATAAAAAATATACTATTATATGGTATATTTAATAAATGGGTAAAATTAAGTTAATGAATTTACCGTAACAATTTCCAGCATTTCTTGGCGTGAAATGAAGCCGTTTCCATCCAAGTCATACATGCTAAAAGCCCATTTCAATTTCTGTTCCAATTTTCCACGTGATGTTACTGACAGAGCACAGAGGAACTCTCTGAAGTCTATTGTGCCATCACTATTGGCATCAAATGTTCGAAATACATGCTCTGCAAACTATTTTAAGCAATCGTATGATAAAGAATTCTTTTGCATAATAATAGTATATTTACTTTAGATGCATCACCATAGGGAAAAAAGTTTCCATAAATTTTTTTGAACTCTTCAACACTTAAATGCCCTCCTGGACAGTCCTTTAGAAAACCTTTATACCATTCTTGAATCTCAGCATCTGCAAAAATACTCATAAGTATTTCTGATATATATTTACAGTTGGTTAAAACAAACCGGAGAATTCAGTATTTTGTCTTAGGTCTTCCAAGACCTCAGGCTTCAACTTACTGTTCTGTTTTCCCATCCTTTAATCTTACTATAATATATGTAATCAAGTACCATTAAGCTTTCATTCTCATAATCTGTAGAGTTATAAAACAGTTTATTACACAAACAGCATTAGAATTAATAACTATTCACAGATATATATTGACATTGTAGTCATAACCAATTTGATAAAAAGATAATATGCATTTTTAGGCGGGATTATTTTTTCAAAGGTAATTAAAGAAAAACACAATTTTTTTCGAGACATCAGAATGAAATAAATTTTAGTTTTTGATTCATCTGTTAACCATACACAGCGCTCAGAGCAGAAAAGAAACATAACATTTCTTAACCTTAAGAACTAATTGACTAAGCTATTTAATATTAAACTTAACCTACGTATAACAAAAAAAAAAATAAAAATAGTTGCCATATCGAATTTTTTTTACAATATGTGCAGAAAAATGTATGTATTATGTATTGTATAAAATAAAGTAAGATAATTAAAATAAGTTGGTCTGTTTCGTGTAATAGCTAGACATTATTGTTACTAATTATAAATATTTAACTATTATTTATTTATTAGTTTTATTTTATATGTACGTACATAAATATGAATGCAAGTTGTTACATTGTATTACATATTCATAAATGTTACATACATACATAAAAAAAGAGTAAAGAAAAAGTTTTGTTGGATTTTGAAAATTACTATAAAGGACAACACTCTCCATAGATTTTTCACACTATGTGTATAATAAAACATCTATAATAATAATAATAATAATAATGGATTATACAAATTGGTGTATGAAAAAATTCTCAATTAATAATTAACCCTAAGTTTTTTAAAATTGATTTAAATAACTTTTCTATATAATTAATTAATTATATGTACGCTTGTACAGAGTGAATGAGATTAAAATACATTGTTGTGACGTATGTATAGAATAAAATATAAGAAATGTCTACAAAAATATTACATGTATGCAAATCGTCTATATAATTTCTCCGTTGAATATGTTTCATTTGCCTGAAGAATAAAATGTTATAAGATATGTTGAGATGAAAGGAAAAATAAAGTAAAATAACAAAACACTTGAATTAATTAGGTTTGTACATGTAAAAAGCTTAACCAAGTTAAGCATATCTGTTAAAAATAAAGTATTATTTTTCATAAGAAAAAAAAGACAAAGCACTTTACACTTTACATACAATTGCATATTTGAAATAAAGTTATTAGATTGAATATAACATGAAAATGGATGGTTTAATATTTGGCCGTACCTTATAACATACACATACACACACACACAAACACACACATATGTATAAAAGTATACAACCAGACAAATACAATAAATGTTATATGTGCGTATGAATATAAGTCACAGGTATATAAATAATAACAACAATCATAATAATAATATTTTTAGTTAAATTATAATAATCATAAATATAAAAAGTAAATGTATTTCATAATTTGGTAACAGACACTTTGGTTGCGATTTATTGCTAATGGAATCCAACAATATATGTGCACCATTGACGAAAAAAATAGAATAAGAAATTAAGTTATAAATTAATGTGATAAGATTATATAAATATAATATTGGTCCAAGAGAATGTATTCTTAAAATTACAAGCGGCTTAATGAACTAGCCAAAGGTAATAATAATCAATAAATAACCAATACGATTTCGTATTATGATCATTGATTTGTATTATTTTTGTGCGATATTTTTGATTTTTGAACAGAAAGTTCTCGATAGTTTTTTAATACACAAGTGGTCCACTCGATGACATGATTTTCGAACCCGACATTATTATTATTTAGAAACCCCGTTTATTTTATGCATAAATAAATCAAGTTCTATTTTTTTTTTAATAATTTTGTTTTTTGTTTTTGGTGTTTTCTTATAGCCAATTAATCTTAATAGTATTATATTGGAGTAAAATTAAAAAAACAACCTCGAAAATGGTTTTTAATGGTTATTTTACGGAGTTTTTAAGATTCAGTGAACTTAATTGAGTTTTATTATTATAGTTTTTCTTTTTTTGAGCTTAAATTTGCACTGATTAAAATCTGTTATAAATGAAAACAATGTGGGTTAACAGTCCAATTGAGTCTCCATTTTAATAATAAAAAACAAAATAGTTTACAGGTAAATGGGAATGTGCAGAAAATTATGTACACAAATAAGTCACCAGGCGAAATGGAAGCTAACTCGAGATTCGGGAAATCATTATTCAAAAAGGTCGCGAAGGTCTGTCGATGAATTTTGACTACTATGCAAATCGACCCAAGAGAAGGGAGCGGTACCTCCGTAGATAAATATCGCGTACAACCCGGCAACTTCTGTATATATTAAAATTATACATGTACCATGAACAAATTACCCTATTAGAGAAAATATAACCATAAGAAAACAATTATTAAATTTTTAGCTTTTTTTTGGATTCAAAATTTTGTAGAAAATATGATTTTTTTATTTTTTAATTTTTTTTTTTTTGGCACCGACAAAGGCGTACCCTACGGGGCGAGAGAAAAAGATATACAAAAAAATGCGGCGAAATATAATTTGGGCTTTCACGCCAGCCGGGGCAGTGGTTATGGTGCGAGCATCTTGGACAGCTCTTCGTCCTGTAGGCAACCTTTAAGGAATTCGTCCTGGGTCAGCTGTCCGTCATTGTTCTCATCCATTTTGGCGAATATATTTTTGGCGCGGTCTTCGGCAGAGTCAGCTGGACGATTCGATGAACACGCGCCCAGCATATCATAGATAGCCTGCGTATACATAAAACATAAATCAGTTACAAATTACATATTAGTATTCAACAAAGTAATTGATATTTTAATTTGAAAATGTAATTCATTAGTATTTCAAAAAGTTATTGACACGTTTCAATTGTTTTGCCCAACAAATAGTTGTGTAATTTATATATGAACATAAATAAACGTGTCAATACATTATTCATTCATTGATTTATATTTCTGAACGCATCAGTATGATGATACGTTGTATAAAACAAAATCAAAAAGGACGAATTTTTGTGATGTATAACGAGGTATATTATCAATTTTAATAACAGGCATTTGAAGCGATAAAATGGTCCAGATTAGATCTCTGCTGGTTTAACATAATGTATACCTGAACGATTTTCGTCATCTCTTGAATGTCGATGACTCCGTTGCCGTCCACGTCGTACATTCTGAACGCCCATTTTAGTTTTTCCTCCGGTGTACCGGATGACGTGACGTCTATGGCTAATAGGAATTCCTGTAACCGATCGATCAAATGCGTGGGTTTTAATAGTGACTGTTTAGTATACGCATGAGTTAGGTTAGTGTGGATATGGAAGCGACCTCATGAATAATAAAAGTTGATATTTCATTGAACGATTGGAAGGGGTCCGATGGATGAAGTTCATTTCATGACCTTTAACTAGTAGGCGACACATGGTATGTACATACAATAAAATCGTTCAGAAGGTGTTGGTTCTTCTCCTTTCTTATTATTTTAATTTTATAAAGTTTGAATAATAGTACGATATAATACTACAATATACCTTGAAGTCAATGTAACCATTTTTGTCCATATCAAATGTCCGAAAAACGTGATCGCAGAATTCTTCGGCATTGCCGCTCGGAAAGAACATTTTGTACATGTCCACAAATTTGGCTGGAGTTAAACGGCCGTTAGGACAGTCTTGCTGAAATAAAAATAAAATGTAAATATTAATAAACTATTCTATATAATATCAAATAAGTATAACACCGAGTGTTTATTCTTTAGTGTTTTTTACAAGTTTACAACTCAAGATACTGATTCTTATTTATACATTACTTGTATGAATATACATAATCAGATTTAATTTGTTAGTACATTTCAAGTTGATATTTTTAGAAAAATTTTACTCCTCATAGCTATATAATTAGGTACATACATGAAAAAGGTAATATTGCTTAGTACAAGAAAGGTTGAGTAGAATATGTAACTGTAGAAGCTTAAGCTCAGTTTATACTTCAAAGGTAAGCAGCTCGAGAATAATGAGCTCCAGCGTGAATTTCATGTCAAAATAATAAACTATACTTCAGAATATTTCAAATGATTTGTGAAAATTGTCAAACAATAGTGTGATGATGTTCATAATGGGTATGATATTTCTTAGATACATTTATAAATAATACAATGTATTACTGTATGTATTTTTATATCATACAATATAAAAAACTTACTCAAACATAATGTTCTAGATATATATATAAAAAAAAAAAAAACGAAAACATTGATTAAACTAAAATATAAAAGCTAAAATATTTTAAATTATAAAAAATGATGAAAAATAGAAACATTGTAAAATAAAATGCATATTGATAATCAATATATGAGTATACATACATAATACATTACATTTCAAAATACGAACAAACGATATAGACACTCACTATAATTATTATTATTAATTATCAAATAACGTGTAAAAATACTTTATTTTAAATAATTACTAAACTTTACAATTTATTTAGAAAATTAAAATGTAAAGTTTAATTTTATTACTTATCTTGTTTGAGTTAAAATGATAAAATTAGTTAATTTTTTTCCAGCTATTGAAGTTTTTTAATTATTATAATTACTTTGTTTTTTGTAAGTTTTTTAGGTCAAAACATAATATATTTTGTATTGACTATAAAGAACAGTTAATGTAAAACCATATTCTATTCCATCATTAATTTATGGTTGATAAATATTATTAATATTTCAATGAGCTTCGTTAATTGCGAAAAACATAGTACCTAGATCTTTTCTATGAAGTCACTCTACACACCCATGCATGGAGCTATAACGTGGAATTTGGTAAACACATTGAAGTGCTCAGTAACTCAAACATATACACACACTTAATATAAACATGGTACATCCTTAATTAAGTAGATCGTCAATTATTTATCGTGGTATAAAAAAAAGGTTTACAAGAATACCGTTCAAACAGATTCGTTCAATTTAATCCGTATTAATATTTATTAAAGTATTGCGCATAACACATGATCATGTTGTGCACAGATTCATCATATAATGGGTGAAGAGGATGGGAAATAGGGTACTATATACAATTTTTTAAAGAATTTAAGGATCTTTTGTCGCTTTTTAGACCGATTGAATTCAAAGTTTGAGGTTTGGAATTTAATTACAATTTTTACAAGCAAACATGATTTTGATACAAATATATGTAATTAATATTATTTTTATTCGAAAATCTGAATCAATAGTAAAAGATCTCGTTGTTCAGTGAAACGATTCTCATTGAGGGAACAGGTAAATAAACAAATAGGCATCATTCTAGCCTAATAAAATAAAAAAAAAATATTTGGTAATAATTGTTCCGTATTACTTAGAAGAGGTTCATGTTCTCGTCAAAGACATCTATCATAGAACAGACAGTTTTGGACAGAACTAGCTAGTTCTGTACGAGGAATTTTTTTAATCGAATTATGTATTGATTCAATCAATTTTATTAAACATAATTTACAAGATATGTATTATAATATAAAAACATAATCAGCGTATTGTTCAGAATTTTTAAGGGATAGTAACCTTTACGTATGGTTTTATTGAACATTCAGGACCGATCGCCCAAGAATGGCATAAACGAATTTTTCCATCAGAGTGTTATCATGTTTAAAAAATATTAAAATCTTCAAGGGAAATAAAAACAAAACGCGTATTCGTCCAAACACACCGTCATCACCGATTGTTGAAATCAACGAGGGACAAAAATCTTTCGTCGGCGAACACGTGTTTGCCGTTTAACTATAAATTATCATCGGAAGGAATGTGCGGGCGCGTTCATGGGGCTCGTCCAAAAGAAGCGGTAATTGTTGTTTTTTGTTAACGAGATGGTTACAACGTGAACCGGCCCCGTTGCGCGACGGCAGAGCACTTGTGTTCACTTGTGAACACTGAGAGTTGCGGGAGACAGAGCGGAGGCGGACGGACGGCTCAATGTGACCGGAACGAATGCGTGGCCGGAGCCCGACCGCGCGCTTAACCGGATAACCGGGAAACCAGAGAGCGTCGAAAAGGCTGAAGGAGGGAACGGGAGGACGACGACGACGAGACAGGTCAACAACAATAACGGCCGTAACAACGACAACCGCCGGCTCGGTTCGGCCATTGTTTCGCCGTCGTGGTAATAAACATTTCCCGGGACTGCGACGCGCGGACGGGACGAGCGAAACGTTGGCCGTAGGCGACGGGAATGATAAAGGTAAACCGGACCCGAGTGACCGATCCTGCGGGACTTGACACTGCGCTAATGTTACGAAATTATTATTTTTATTATTATCGCTGCTCCTTACCGTCCGTAAAATAACTGCGTGTACACAACAGCTCTGCGTAACAGCCCGACGGTTTCGCCAAGACTTACGCGGCGGCCGCGGCTCCGTTGTCTTTCGGTCAGGAGGGACGTGCTGCACAGACACTTCTTATTCCGTAGGGAAACTCAATTAATCATTCCCCGGGTTAATGCCATTAATCTCACGAAACGAAATCCAGAAAGGGTTAATAATACCTTCTCCGACCGACTCCTCCCGACAGACGTCGTGTGTGCGCGCGTGTTTGTACGACTACATGTATGCGTTTCTGGCGGGGGCGGATATTTTGTGCTGAAACTACATCGCTGTATATGGAAAATTATTCGCTTGACAAGTATCTTCTACCCGTGGGGTGAACGCCTGCATATATATATATATATATATATATATATGAACGTAACGGGAATCATTTTTTTAAGTAATGTTGTACTCGCACACGCGTTCCGCTTCTCGTTCAAAACGTACGGACGACGCGCACGGCTATTTATATACACGTGTTCGCGTACACATTTTTGTATATGAAATATATTACGACGAAAGTCGAAAATACGCGCAGTAATAAAAACGGGGAGAACAAGAAAAAACAATTATGTGACTTTAAAAATGCGCGTCTGTTTAGATTCAATAACGCAGATAAAATGATTTCACGACCTGTCGGGTAATCAAACGTTTATTTTAGTACAAACAATAATGCATTATATACATTTATATGCGTATGGTGTGTAATACCAAGTATATACGGAAAAGTTTCTTCAACTTTATAAGTTATAAATAGAGAGCGGATGTTTATGCGCGCACGTTTTTCCTATTGTTCTGGAAAGTTTAAAAACGATGCGGATAGACATTATATTGTATCATTTCGTGGCCTATAGAAATTCAAATTATATTGGCCATGGTTTTCTTTTTGTTTTCCATTAATTTCAACACGATTTTACATTATTCGCGTTTTAGAAAGTCGTATCCGGAGAGCTTCTTCTTACCGTTTTAAGTATTTTTCAAAGTTTATAGATCATAGTTTAATAACTGTGATTTATCGAGCAGTCTATTAACATAATACAATCTGTTATAGGCTTAATATGCATTTAGGATTGATCAACAAGTTTGATTTAATTTACAGATATTATTTTGTAACATTAATTTTCGATTTAAACAATAACTAACTTAAATAATTAACTATGTATTTATTAATAACAATTTACGAAAAACACATATAGATAATTGTTTAATAGAGTACCCAATTTTAGATGATTATTTTAAAAAAAAACGATTACACATTTTTTAGAACATTCAATACTATTTGATTACTCAAAAGAAAAGTTTTTATTTAATCGGTTTCTACAGATTCGTTAGAAATGGGAAAATGTTATTTTTAATATATATAAATGGGAAAATTTAAGTTACATAATTTTTTAGTATTGTGTTATGTCATTCACAAACGTCTTACAACGTTTTGTATGAGTATATCGTATCAGAAATGTCATTAAAATTATTTCTAAAGTTGTTTTCTATCACATCCATCTAATTATATTACCAATATAGTTCAAATGGTTCGTTGAATACTTTATAATATACTTTCAACTTATTAGATTTAAGTTTTCATGATACTTTTTAGTTTTTTTGATAAAATATTATTTATAATAGCTTTAGTACGGAGGTGAATACTATTTCATATTTACTACCTATTAAATTTCTTTTCATTTAAGTTGTGCTTTGTGATAAAGTTTTTTAACAATAAATGTAGGTATAATATACATAAAGTTCCACGTAATTGTTATGAAAGTTTTTTAAAATGTGGGTTTTAGATTCTTATTTTTTTAAAAAAGTGTTAGATTCAGAAAATGTAAAAATACGTTTTTATGTTGTCAATTATGAAACACTTTAATACCCAGCCGACTTATTTGGATTGGGCTGGTGCTGTTGGTGGATAAGTTCTAGAGTGGATTAAAGGTTATTTCATATAGAGCGTAAACAATTTGTCAGATATAAAAATGACGGGGTTTTTGAGATTAAAATGACATCTGGTGTTTGTCCCTCGAGAATAGTTTTTATAACCTTTATATTTTTTATTTAGAGTTATTAATAACATAAGTCAGGATTTTTTGTAGATTTTTTTTTTTTTTTTTTTTTTTTAATAGATAACACATAATTTCTAAAGCTTATATTTTTAAAGTAATATTTTTGTGACGTTTCACAGAAAAGTTGAAAAATAAAAATAAAAACTGTTTTACCTTATCGAAATGTATTAATAAGATTAAAATAATTTACTTCTTAAAAAATTATTTACTTCTTAAAAAATTATTTAATTTCATGTAAATTAAAATTATATAGAAAATATTTGTATTAATTTTATTGTACTTAAACAATAAAAAAAATAAAAAAATAAACTAGAAGTTTGAATTAAATGTAATGAGTAAATAATTTTTCAAGAAAATTCGTTGCTTATTACAAGTTATATATTTAACTACATACACAAAATAGTTTGATAAATACTCAATTAAAATAATAACTAGAAGCAGTACATACTATCATGTTTGTTAGTGTAGGCAATTAAGTTTTAATATTCCATACGGCTAAATTAAAGAAATACCGTACATTATAAAACTTATAGACATATTAAGTAAAAATGTTATTGAATTTGATCACTTTAATAATATGCCGACCGTTGATACACATTTTTTTTCTTTTATTAAGCTATAGATATGAAAATATTTACGTAAAACTACATGGCAAAACAATGTATCCATTTTCAATTATTATTATTATTATTATTATAATTTTACGGCTTAATGACCGGGTTGGTATCTAAGTTTGGTCCTTAGACTCTTCAAATGTCTTAGAATTTTAAGCTGCACCATAAGGATTTATTCTACGCTGGTGGCCATAAGAGGTGGTTGGAGGAGGTGGGTGAAAAATATACAGTTGAAAGAGATGTTTAAAAAATAATAATATATGAACACGTGAAGGTACAAAGGTATTAAATATAAAATAATAATTGTAAAGATGTAAGAAATGACAAGATAAAGTAAAGTTTTCAGTTTATATTCGATTTAAAACATCCTGCCAAAAATGTTAATACGTTCGCTTCAAGACTAAAAAATAAAAATAAAATAAAAATCTTACACAGAAGACAAGTGTATAATCTTAAAACAAGTTTTTTTTCTACAGAAACTAAAATAAAGTAATATTTTAAGACGGTTGTAATCTTTAGACAATAGAAAAACGATTTTTTTTGAGGCACGTCATCCATTCGTTTGAAAATGTGCCATCATTAACTGTTGAATAAATTATCATGAAGAATATTGGTTTATGATGTCAATTAAGTAGTCACACTTAAATGTGTATTAAGTAGTTTTTAAGAATATAAAAGCATAAAATACATTGAAAATACTATAATTTAATAATTTGAATAAAATAAATACCTAACTTTAAACGCTAAGATATTTCATTAGATGTGAGTTTGCAAGACAGCTGGGACGAATGAAATGTAAAATATAAACATATACTTAAAAAAATAAATTAATATAATAAATATTTAATTTGATGAATTTTAAAATACCGTATCACAATAATTCGAAATAATTTAATTAAAAAATAATAAATTATATCGTAGTAGGGCCCAGCGATTTTGACGAATCATAAGCCCGAAACACTTTTTCGTTGTATAAATGTATTTACGATAAATTATAAATCTCGGTGGGCAAATTACTTGTATGCTGTGACGTATTTACTGCAAGTGCGCGGAATACATTTAAATCTGATTTATTAGTCCTCCCAAACGACCGATAGTGACCAGTGTCATTATGGCGACGGCATGCGTATCTACTCGTACGTTAATTATAGTTGATCAAAGTTTGCAGGGATTCACAACCACGGTAAATCCTGAGGCACAGATTTGCCATGGTCACTGTAATAACATTAACAAACGTGTATAGACCCACCCGATTATGTTTGATGGCGTGATTTAATAGATAATTTTTATTCGACGTATGTTATACATACAAAATATATGTACATTATATTGAATAAATAACATTGTTGGGATTGATGTTTATAGTTTCATTAATAATCAATAAATTTACTCGACAATAATGACTACTATACTATCTGTAAGTATAGGTTACATGAATATAACAATTTACTAATATATTGAATTCCGTTTGAAAATTTTAAATTTATGATAATATAATATAAATACTTCACACTTAACGTAAGAATAGTGAACCAAAAGTAATTTTCATTATTTTATTTCCATTCGTAAGATGTTATCGAACATAAAATGTATAACGGATGTAATACATTTAAAGCCATTAAGATTGTATGTTGATTTATATAATATTTTAAACAAATATTATGGTTTTAAGTTTATAAGTAAAAGATTATGATTTATTTTCATATTCAATGAGAGACATTATGTATGATTACGAAATTACCATTTAAAATTTAAATCAGTTTATACTAATAAAATAAAAAAATAATAAATTCATATATCTATTTAATTATATAAAATGTTAAAAATTGAACTGGGTAACATAAATTCTATTTTATAAAACACTATTTTTAATTATTTTATATTATTTTTTATATATATTGTTGTATTTGAAAATTATAAAATTAACATCAACAAACTATAAAAACCCTATAAGAAAAAAAACAGTGTTAGAAACCAGCGTTTGAAAGTTTTTAAAACCTTAGAAACTCTAATAAAACCATCCAAACTCGTAACGTAATACAATACCGTATAGTTTTTATCGGTTTTCCAGTAGATATTCTAATAATCAATCGTAATTAATATTTTGACTTCAAATCGTCAAACGAAATTATAAACAAATAATAAAATTAAGCATAAAAATTACTACTAAAGAAAATTATAAAATAATTAAAAATATCTTAATTTTTGCCAAAACATTGTTGTAACCCAATAAATTAGTTAAATATACACTTATAACATATCATAAATAATATTCTGATAATTATCATTATGACTTTTAAAATTCAATGTATGACAGTGGTGGCGCGAAATATTTTATTTCATAAGTCCTGTTAGGATTTTGCCTACCCACCCACCCACCTAAAAAGAAATTTAAGGGTAGCTTGTAAAAAGAGCTCCCTCACTATTCGTTCTACATACTACATACCCACTCGATACCCAATGGTCAATACCCACCCACCTACCCATCCACTGACTTGAGTCCAGGGACTCAAAAATCTGCCGTCACGCCGTCATTGGTGTATGATAACATTAAACAAAATGTGAATCAAAAATAAGTTAACCAGTGAACATTTAATCACAGGGTAGGCCTGCAGATTTTATTTGCTCAGAGTTTTACAGCCCAGGATTAGATTTAATGGGATTAGAAGTAACGATGAAAACTAATATTTTCATCTATTCAGTTAACCTTTTATCTACTCCAGACTTTATATTATAATACTGTTGTGTAAATACCATTTTATGAATTGTTATTTAATGCAATTTATACTTTAAAGGTTCATTTTTTTTGTACGATATGTAAACCACTTACACATAGAAATATATTGTTTTGTGTTTTGATTTTACTCGAAGAATGCAATAAATAAATCCAATACGATTTTTTTGATGGCAAAAATAACAAGTATAAATAGTTTATTCATCTCATAATAATTTCAAGTGTATTAAACCGTATATGTAGTACATTGTAGACCACATACTTAACTAAATTAACAGCAATGGAACGATGAATATCTATTTTTATTTCAATATTTAAAAGGTCTATGATATTTAGAAATTGTTTTGTTTTTTGTATCTGTACCAAAATTATTTAAAATTTTTATATTTTTAAAAAAATAAAGGTATTTTATTTTAGGTAAGTTTCTGATTGTAAGCCAAATAAATTAAAACATTTACGAAAACAAACCCTATTTTACGTGTTTTTTTTTTTTAATCCAGATTTCCAGATATTGTGAACAACTATAGTTAGGTAATTCTTAAAGAATTTTCCCTTAATATATAAAAAAAAAAAAAATAGAAACAGATTACGTAGAATGACTATTATCGATCAGTATATAGAAGCTTTCGGAATAACAGAGTAAAACGAACAAACACGAACTACTTTAAAGGACTGAAACGGACGTCATCACATTGATTTTTGATTAAAGAAAATAGAAAAACAAAAAGATAAATAAATAATAATGTTCTAACCTAGTCGTGCAATATTTATAGAAGCCAATTCACGAGAAAACGAGAAACAACAATCGGGGCGAACAGTTGGAAATAATTCAAAACATTTCTAAGAATATATGATACAATGATTCTATTTTTTATATTTACTCTGGGAGATTTTTTTAACCTTAAATTACTGAACAGCTTACAGATTGTGATCTAGTTATAGCCGAATAGAAAGCAATTTATACATATATTTACACGATGTTAATTTTTTTCTCTTAAAATATAAGTTTAAATGAGCTAGTAAAATATGAAAATTTCGTTGCGGCAGAATTTACCAGTACACATTTAGGTGGAAGGTTTGGATGGGCATTCTCCATTAAAATACAAGACAGGGACACCATTCCGCTAATCTACATTTTTAGAAACATTAATTGTTGCTTTCGAGTAATATAAAAAACGTATACATTCTTAAACGACACAACATCTAACCGACTTTTTTTTTATAATCGTAGATATGCAGAGATTTTTAAAATAAATTTTACAAGCATAACGCTGCTGCACAACTTATATTTATAATACTTCAGTGATTTTTAAATAATTTGAAATAAGCGTTTGTTTGTGTGAATAAGTTTCTCTCGAGAACATTTCAAAACCTGGATTTTTTCGTCCCTTTACAGGTGTAATGTAGAAAGTATACTTTGAGTATATCGTAACGGCTAGGGTAAAGGTTCTTAACCTTTTGAGGCATATGCCCCCTTTCATACTATTTTACGATGTCATTCCCACACATAATTAGATCGAATTATGTTTAATATAATATATATTCTTTTATATATAATTTTATTTTATTATTATTATTTATTTTATATATATATAATGTATACATTTTAATACATATACCATGCCTTTAATGTTGATTATTGTATTATATGATAATATGAAAATCAATGAAGTATTTTTTAAACATTAAATGAGTTTATTTGCTAGAAAACAAATATTATTATAATTTAAAATTATTAAAACGAATTATATTTTATTCACTTTCTTAAATATTAAATTTTAAATTTATTATTACTAAGTAGATACAAATTGAGAGGGTTGACACTACATAGTTTCAATTAATTGTGACTTTATACCGTTTCAATTAAATATAAAATTAATTATAAATATTGTTTTTATGTTTAATTGTTTTTTAAAAATGTTTCATGCCTCCCTGAAATTTTATCACGCCTCCCTAGGGAGGCGTGTCCTCATTTTAAGAACCACTGAGCTAGGGTATTTGAATAACACAAAACCTAATCAATGCTAATATATAGGAATAGAAAATATAAAGATTATTGGCGAGATGAACATGCACTTACTTTAAAACCTTTGTACCATTCTTTGATGGTTGCTTCGTCGTATCTCGTGTGTGATTTTAAGAAATCCATGTCTTCCTTGGACAGCTTGTCTTTGCTACCGAAACAACCCATGTCTGCAACACAAAAAAAAAAAAACGATCAAATATTTGTCTTGGTGTTGATCGCGCATCAAATAAGCATTTTCAGGATAGACCTCGCGGGATACTGCGGTTTCCGTTCAAATTTAATCTGGGTAAAAAATATCTTTTTTATTGTGTTTTTATCAACAGCAAGTATGTATAAGTATATCGCATGTGCGTTGCACGTAGTCGTACACCTCTAAATTGAAAGTTTCCTGTCAAATTTATAAATACAACACATTCATGGCGACAATCAAATCACTTGACCTCAATTTCAGTAATTAATGTGTGTATTTATTGTCATGCAAGTTCGGGAAAAATGTTTTCTAATCGTAATGTACGAGTATTGTTCGATACATTCTGTAGTAACACACACGTTGTAACACTTTTTTTTGAAAGCGTAAAAATATGTTGCAATAATCGTTTTCGTACATATTCATAAAGTGAAGTACGATTCAATACTTATATACATCACATACATAATTTGTGTAGTAATACATCCAAAAATACACACACACGTCCACATGTACACGTACACATATACACAATCGCGCAGATTTATCGGTCGTGTCTCACATATGCAAGTCTACGTCTGTCATCTTATGACTCAATGGTTTTGATGGATGTTCACGATTCCTTAGATACCGCGACGCTCTCAAACTGGATTTGATAAAACGAGGGACTGTATAAACTATATATGCTCGTAGCAAATTAGTAATTGCAAATGGTTCGTACATTTTAATTAATTTTACGGCTGAAGATCTTTTACCTTATTGAAAAACTAATACATCGTTTGAAAAGAAGAATTATATACATTTTCAAACGTATGACATTTCAAGATCGTATATCGAATACTTGTTTCTAGGATGAAGTTATTTTCCTCATATACTTGTATATAGTAGTGGAAATTGCGAAGACTTTCAACGTAATCAATTAAATTATATAAAGAAGAGCTGTATAGGTCTTATGTTATAATCAATATTATTAATTCCAAAATATAACAAACAATATTTCACATTGAAAAATGAAAAATAACGTTGATGAATATTGTCGATAAAAAATATATATTCTCTTTTGTTAGGTTGATTGAAAATTAATTTTCTCTAAATGAGTGTAAATTAATTTATAAAAGTTTGATCTTAAACTTTAGTATAATAAATTATAATGATCTCTACAAAGATAATTAGTATTTATTTATTACTAACTATTTAGTTTTCGTAATTTATTAAGATATTTTAAATACAAATACGTTTTGCATCACATATAAATTAATTAATAAATGGAAATTAAATTAAAAATTAAGATTCGGTAAATAAAAATGGCATTAATTCAAATAATAATAATTATTTAAAGTCATTAACTGTAGTGAACATTTGTGTTGTTTTAAATAGGGAAAACATCATCATATTAAAATGTAATACAGTACTATACTAAAACATTATTGCAAGCATCACTTTAGCAGTGCCCATTTAAAAATATACTTTGTTAATGTTAGTTGGAAAAATAATGCCCATATTTATATTATTATGTAATCTACTAATGGGATTTAAATTGAAATTTCAGCAAATTTGTTAATAATGTAATATTAATAAATATTTATTCAATTTCTAACTTAACAGAAAATAAATACATAGTAATTTCTGTTCTTTTATACATCAAATTATTTGAAAAATATGTAATCTTAAACTGAGGGTTGAATATTGATTTTAGTCATTGAATCTCCGATGAGGTTAGCATGGTTATTTCCGATAAAAATGTCGTTAGCGTAATAAAGGCCGGGGTATTAATTTTAGAATGAATATTGCTTTACAGTTGAAACATAGACATTAAAAAGAAAGAGATTCATCAAAATTTCCTGGTATCCCATATGTCGAGCAGGAATTTTTTTTTTCAAGTATAAGTGACGTAGAGTTATTGGAAATTTTGCGGTCCGTCGAATTGATAAAATATCCGAGGCCGAGTTAATTTAATCTGACGTGAGGAAGACCTACCACCTCTTTTCATTTGTGGATTTTTTTAACAATATCAACATGCAAATATTGACAAGTTCGACCGTTTGGATATTTAAAGAAGAAACATATGTAATTTAGAAATACATAACACGTATGTACGCACAATAAAAATTCTATAATAATATCGCAAAGATAAATCAATTCGATATCGGCAGACGGGAAATGTTAAATTAATTAAAACGATGGCAATGTAGGAAAGTTGCTTTAATTTAACGGAACATTAAATGTTTTTTTTTTATTTTTAACTATGTGAACAAAGTTTTTACTAATAAAAAATAATAATAATAATACAAAATAACGTACAGAATTCAGTTTTTGTGAACAAATGTCTTTAGAAGTAATCGATTGCGGATGGGAGTTTTGTTACAAGAATGGTGTATACCATAACTATGAATCGAGATCGCAAGACATCAAGCGTGGAAATAAGTCGTCTGAAATATGAAAGTTTTATTTTACTCACATGTAACTGTGTACTATACTTAATATATATCGTGTAGTGTTGTATATTTCGTATATACCTTTGTGGAATGCAGGGGCGGATCTAGAAGAAGTCGATGGCCGCCCCCGTTCTTCAAAAGTGAAAAAAAAACTTTAATTAGTATTTGAGGTATTTTTTTCAATATTTTAGAGGTACCGGTAACGGTTTAAAATATATTTGAAATGAATGGAATATAAAAATAATTAAAATTATTGAAATATATTTTAATATATTCCATATAAATAAACCATAGAATAAACCGGGGGCGTGACTTTTGCATTTTAAAAAAATAGACCCCCTCTCTCCGTTATATTGGGTCTGGATCCGCCCCCTGACCGGATGCAGTAACGCGTAAATACCGCAAACCTCTATACGTATATATGTACAAAGTTTTACTGCGTATATATGCGAACGTAGAACAAATAACAAAAAACGTACACGTTTATTATGACGTATACGATGGTGAGGGCGAGACAGGGGATGTTTGATCTCACGTACATTGTTCATGTTGTATTTGTATTTTATACGCGTTTGCGTTGTGGACCGGAAGGTATTTGTCGAATTGAAATATTGACAGCGTCACGCAGAGCAAACCGACGGGAAACGAAAACAGAAAGAAAAATAACGGAGAGAGAAAGAGAGAGTGAGAGAGAGAGAGAGAGGAGAGATAGAGGTGGTAGCATTATTCGTGAGTATTATATTTCTCTGAAACGCAATAGTAATAATACTCTGGTTACTATTATTATATTATGAGAAAGTAAACGCTCAAGCCAATGGTCACGGCCTTAGCCGTTGTTGATGTTATAAAAAATTGAAACGCTTTTGTTTGTCCGAAGTCTGACCAAACCGATTTGTATTTCTATAGTAAATAATTGAGCGCGCGAAAACTGTTGAGTATTAGTATACATACTCTTGTACACAAAACCAGATCGATATGACGTGATAATAGAGGTAAGAAACTGCGCATTATTGGCCGCCGTACTCGGATTACTTGGCAAAAACCAGAAATGATGTAAGTTTTCAAGGGGTCGGGAATCGAAATTTTACGAATACGAATATGTAATACGTACATGCACACATTCAACAAACGGTATACCCCTTTGCGCGAGTGCGGCTTCGCACCTGAATACTTATACACACGAGCGCGGTTTATGATTCTTAGCACATCTACAGTTCGACGTATCGCACACTTCCACGGTATTGATGCTGATAAGCATCGGCCAGTAAATAATAATAATGGTTCAATGACGGTGAAACAACCCTCTACATGACAATGCGCTCTGGAGGGACTAATGAAACCCTCTCTTGTACGGCAAACATTTTCAAACACTCGTCAAAAGAAAACTCCCTGTGGTGGACATCCTTTTACGTACGAATATTTGATGCGAGGTGGGGTAGGTACACTAGGTTTTATTTCATTGGACTGAGTATCGTCTTCGTCGTATTGTACTTAACTCGAACGAATAAAATAAAAACAAACGCATTCAGTGCGCCGTAAAAACGTAAATGTACAGATGCGAAAGAAAAAACAAAAAATAAAAATATATAGAAGGAAAATTCAAAACTGCTGAACAGACTAGCCGGAAGATGCCATAAGTAAATATCACGTTCCGGGAACATACATATGTAAGTACACGTTTTCATATACTAAACATAACGTATAATCATATAAAGTATAGAAAGTATATATGTATTTTATGCACGACGAATGGATAAGGAATAAATTCAAACCGGCCGCTAAAATTTTCGAGAACAAGTCGAAAGGACTATTTATAGTCTTCCCGTCACTATAGTATATATATACATGCGTATAGTGTTCTCTTCTTTAGGGTAAAACTTATTCGAGAGAAGAGTAAAAAAGAAAATAGCAGCCAGCCATCTCCTTTCCCCACGAGCTGCATTTCCATTGTCATCCGACTCATATAATATATATAGACTTGCACAATAAAAGCTAACACTGCGGCGTTTACTGAGCACTATAATATATATACACATTTATTGTAAAAATCGGTCGATGTTATTTATTTATTCGCTATAATATATTCTCCAAATATCAATGTTACGTCTGAGAAATCGAAAAAGCTGCCGAGCGGACTCCGACGACAATAAATGTTATAATTTATAACCTGCAATGGCTGGAACCCGTATGAAGACTATACGTGCGTATTGGAGACATTTCAGAGTGATAAAACTATACTAGCTCAAAAGTGATAAAAAACAAAACAAAATGTGACTCAATATTGGATTTTATAGGGGTTTTTTTCTTACACCAGTTTCGGTTGCTTTAAACCGGAAGAGACTGCAGTATATGGTTGGTCTTGCATATCTGTTAAGAAAAATCACGATTGATGGGTCAAAACAGCATTAAAAAATGTAAGCTTTACCGGAACTCGAGGGAATATTCAATATTCATAAATCACATATTTCTCACAGCACATCGCAGTCAACCCCCTTTTCCCCCACCGAAATATATTCAACGATGGATAGAATATACACAAACATATTATATACGCATAAGTATAAAGTTTCTTCACCTTCAGAAAACCTCTCGACCCCTACACAGGTTTCATTCAACCCGACCTCGAGTACAGTCTCAGCTAGTCGTTGTATAAAACACGAAAACGATCACGCAAACTCACACGCACAATACGCGTGGAGGGAATGTAAAGGTTAGGGGTACGTGATGGGCGGCCGAAAATGAAAACGTGCGATTGAAAGAGCGAACGCATTTCCGCGAGCGTTCAATTTCTATTATATCTACACTACGTGGCGATCCCTCCGCACTACCGGAGGCGTTGCATTGTTTCGAACTACAATAATAAACAGTATATATTTTCATGAGCGACACCGACAATAACGGGCGGTTAACTCAACGGTAATATACTGCTTTAGGTTCAACTGCAGCAGAGTGATTTAGATGAAAACTGTCATTGATCGCGGTAGAAAGCAAAATTATATAACGTATATATTCGATGGTTCTCAACGTGAGCGATATCACCTCTAGGGCGGCAGTAAAAAGTAGCTGAAGGACTGTAACCTTATTTTCAGCATTAAGGTGTTGGTGAGAATTTATATTATATTTAAAATAAAAGAAAAAAAATTCTGAAATTCAGGTACTATTTGCTGAATGAACAGCGTGCTATGTCTAATTTGTAATTGTCGTGGAGGATGGTTTGGTACCATATCAAATTAAACATTTATATTATGTTTATTATTAGGAGACTGTTGAAAATATTTTGCTTCTTACAGGGGCGACAGCTTTAAAAATATTGAGAACTTCGGTACGAAGTGATGCACGAGCGGTATTTTATTTTTCAGCCGAGACTGTTGAAAAATTGACCTCCACATTCAATGTTAGCAACGAGTAGAGTTAGAATTCCGTCTATAATATTGACCCGAATGTACTACCGTATAGAAACTTTGAAAAACTTATTTCATCAAAACCTTAATAAATACTGCAGACATAACAGGTAACGGATTGGGGACTATAAGTACGAGTATATAGTATGGTATACAATACAATACGCCGTTGATTTCTTCTATTCGAACGCGGATTATATAATAAAACCCTTGAACCTTAGCATCGCTGAAAATATACAAAGTGCTCGTTAAACATGTACTTGAGTATTTTCAGATATTTTTTTTTTTTCATTGACTAGAAAAAAATACCCAGAATTACAGCGACGTAGTATTAACTCAATTTTCTCCTACGTGAAATCATGTTTCTTTGTACGCTATGGAGAGCAACTGGTCTGTTTTCTCTAAATACCGAAAAAAGTCGTAGTTGAGAGCAAGTGGTCAACACTCTACAAGGTTACTAGGATCGCCCTAGTCAAACACTTGTGCCACCAGCCACATGCTTCAAAATGTTCATTCGAGGTATGTATGCAAGGGCGGATCAAGCATTTATTTCCGGTCGGAGCACTTTATAGGAGAATTGATGTAAAATAGCTTGTAATAGGTTTATATAGGGGTCTTAGACGTCCCCCTCCCCGAAAAAAAAACATTATATTGTGTTAAAACTGTTAACATTTATTTTTACAGTCTAAGTTTACTTAATTTTTAATATTATTTTTTTTCAACAGAGGTGGCACTTGATCCGCCCGTGTATGAATGCATACCTAAGCACGCGAGTATTTATTACCGCGGCACTTAGACGTTTGAACCGTGTCCATTCGTAATGCGGCGCGAGAAGATAAATCCGTCATCCTACCACCCGCTGTCCGTGCAGAAAGCGAGTAAACGACCCTTTCCGACACCCACAACGAATACAGTGCTATACGGTTGTGCCGCTATCGGTGTTCGCAGTCGCACGCATAACATCAACAACAACAACAACAACAACAACAACAACAATAAAATGTTCACGCACATAGCGACGGAGACGACAGCGGATATGGTGCTGACAGCTTCCGCCCCGATTCGTGTCATACGCTCGCGGGACGGTTAGTGCTACACACGCACAAGTACGCGACAAGTTAACAACAATGACATCGATGCCGTTGCGCACCATGCGGCGTTGGCCGGTTGTCGCAAACGTTTCGCGATGATAGGCCGTGCAGACACGCAGCACCGGAACTCGTCGCTTATCGGGTTCCGTGCTACGGCTCGTGCGATCGTTACACAAACACTATACGTCGGTTGACAAGCACGGTCGGTCTTCGTGTAACGTAGCAACAGCACATACATCGTTGCATATCATATATAGTTTAACACAGTGGTGCCCAACACGCGGCCCGCGGGCCACATGTGGCCCTCGAAAGTAATCAACGTGGCCCGTTACAACTTTTTTAAAATGAACATAATATAAAACACATTTTAAAAATAACTATAAAATATATTTTTTTTTTTTTTTTTTTAATGTAATAATTTGATTTCCGATAATAGAAATTTCACAATATAAGCCGTATGCTCGAAAGAGCGTATTGATCAAATAAAAGATTTTTTTAAATATAGTACATGTACTAAATGTACATGGTATACTCACTATGAGTGATAAAATAACATTATTAGATTAATATTGATATTATTCGTACTTTTATATTTGGTGGCCCGCTCTAAGATAATTGTTTACCAAAGTGGCCCGCCGAGGAAAAAAGGTTGGACATCACTGATTTACTAAGTTGCATTTACTAAGTTACTCAGTTGCATAGGTCGTAACGTTTGTATTAGATTTGGAGCTCACGACATATATATGTTTAGAAATACATCGTGAAATGTACGGAGAACAATTACTTTTCGAGATTATCACATATTATTATTATTATTATTATTTTTTTGTAGAATTTTTTTCGGCCGAAAACAAAGACGAATAAAAAAGATTATTACAGATTTAGATTTTTTAAATTATCGTCTGTTTATAGTGATTACGTCTTGTCTACTAATTTGACATTGTACAAGAAAGAAGTATGTCACGCTCTTTAAGAATAAAAAAACGATTTCTCTTTAAATTTCATGATATGGATCTAAAAACTCTACATCGTACATAAACGTCGCAATTGGCGTTATGTGACATGAACCGATATCATCGGATGTATAGTGATATAATATTAAATGTATACAACGCACGGTGCCACGTACGTGTTTCATTTGTCACGTGCATTTATCGCGGAGCGTTACTCACCCAAGCGGGGGACTTGGGCGTAAGCTAACGTTTTTCCCCCTTCATCGTATCGTGTGAATAACGATGGAGACTCCATCAACTTGCGCAATGGGATTTTCGCGAAAATCACTTCAGAGAACACCGTATGTTGCGAATGTATTCTAAATTTGTAATTGTATTTATTTACTTGAGTTTAACAACCCAAAGGGTTGCAATAGTATAACAAATGATATACAAATTTAAACCTAATAACATAGGTACAAAAAAAAAAAAAATTAAAATAATAAAGCACAAAAGGATAGTTTACTAGTTTAAGAATTTGTGATTGAAATATTTTTTAATATAACAAGAGTCATAACAGAAATCAAAATAAAGTATGTGTATGTCATTACAAAATTTCAAAAGACGGTAACTCCGGACTATTTGCAATTCAGTTACTAGAATACTGAAGAACTAGAAAGGGAGGATTGTTTCTATAATTGAAAGCTGATGGTCTAAAACTACTTTTTTGTTCATTCAGTGCATATCAATAGCCCAAATATTATAAATAAAAGCTGCATCATTAGATAATCGTCTAAAAGTTAGTGGTTCTAGACAAAATTCATTAGCAGTAAAATTCAAACTCTCATCAGACTTTCCTAGCTTAAAATGGTTATAACTTAATATTATAATATTATAATGATTGCATATTACTGCGATTTGAGCAAAACTTTATCGTACTATCGATCTGTGCCGTGCTTAATTACCTATAAAACTTACTAATATTACTCTAGTAACGAAATTCACATATGTTTAGTTATAACTTACTTCAACCAAGATAAATAAAATAAGATTACAAATATAATGTAATTCTATTATATTTTTTAAGAATTTTAAACGTTATTTAATATTGTAATGGAAAAATACTTCTAGAAAAAAAAAGGAAAATATAACCCGTAAATTCTCTACTGCTACCGATATTGAACTGTGATATTTCAAGTGGAGAAGAGTTTCCCCTCCTTCACCTAAAGAAAAAGTAACAGAGATGGATGGTTATCGCGAAAGATCATTTCGAGTAATTGCCGCTATTTACATACATGTCATTTCCGTCATTATAACATTATAATTTATTATAATTACTATCACAGACTGGACGCTTAACACTCACGTCGTCAACGCTTCTTTGATTTTCGACTACACACACGCTGCAGTCTCAAGTGTAGTTATTTTTAATAGTGTGAAACGAACATTCCGCGCAGGATCACGTGGTCTGTTACTCAAGAGATAGACATTCTGCATTTTTATTTCAATGTGTGGAACACGAATATCTAACTTGAAACTTCTCGATTTTGATGAATTTAGATAAATTAAAGTTATATGTATTTTGAAGTCATTGTTATTCATTCATTAAATCGGTTTAAAAATAACACTAGTTTTCAGATTATATTTGATCACTACTCGTAGAACACGTTTTAACTTTTTTTATAACTAGACGTTCCATAAATTATATAATTCTAGAGTTATACGAACAAATACGAGTATAACTCAAACTGAAAAGCGAAAGTATCCATACTATAATAAAACAATAAACGGGTTACCGAATAAAAACCCAAATAAACTTAGAAATATATTTATAAATTAAATATAATACTACATAAACACTTTATTTCAATATTAAAATGATAACCTATTTTTTAATTATTAACTCTTGAAAAGATGTTTTTTATTACAGTTTAAATAAAAAATTAAAAAAATAGATGATAATATTTACCAAACCGAAGTCCACACTACTCTGATAAAATTTAAAAAAATATATTTTAGTTTTAAATAATAGGTTCAACACTCCTGTTAAATTCTACACACCTAAGATTATATGATAAATCTGAGAAAACATTAAAATTAAGAGATTAAAAAGAATAAAAAAAAATACTCCACCTTTTTTTAACTATACTATTTACCATTAGGTTTTAGATTTCTGATTATAGAATTTAAAATTTAGAAATTAAAATAGATGCTAGAAAGAATTCCCCTTTATTTTTAAATAGTATACTACGTAACCAATGACCATTCATTCTGTGCGTGTATTCTATCGTTATGTCCATAGAAAGATATGTATATTATATATAGCATGATTTGCTGAAATCCGTTGGTCTTAAGTTTACATTTCTATACTATATGGTCTTTACAATTGACATTTGACATGACAATGACCTGCACTGTATATATGCTATATGTATTTAATCGATCTAAACCAAATGTGATATAAATGAGAATATTTTTTCTATCAGAATTTCCTTCGAGCAGACAAAGAGTTCACATAAAAAATGTATTATTATTTATTTTAGAAATATACATGGACCTACTCTACATTCAATATTCTTTTATGAATATTTACGTGGTACAATATACCGACATTTTATCAATAACTAACTATATCAGAGAAAAACAAATATTTATCTTCGTACATAAAACATGAAATTGAAAATTTTTCGCTTCTACGTATGTATGTTGAATGTAGTATTCTGTATTATATTATATGTTAAATGTATACATAAAAAAAAGAATTAAACATATTTTCAGCTTTTCAAAGTTGAATTTATAACTTTTAATAACTATGATTTTGTTCGAACTTAACGTCACAGATTTTATTATAATATTATATTACTTGCGGTATCTAGAAATAAAAATCAAATTTTCCTAATTTCTAATTTCCGAAGTTGTAATATTCAATTAAAACGTTCTGAGTTTCCACATATAATGTGAGATGCTCTTTAAGCGATTTATGAACAAAATTACTGAAAGTTACTACCCATTACAGTTATAGAACTAATACGTAATGCATTTGTCTAAATGTCATAGCGCTTATATATGTATAAACATTATTCTGTAGTGAGATTGTTCCAAAGCATACACAGACCTATTCACTTGCGCCATTATAGTGATCTAAATTAAATACATGAATGTAATTAGAAAATTATTCATGAATATGTAAATACCTATTAATGTATATATGTACCTGTGCGTCTATAAGGCAATTATCATACAATTTCCATTTTGTACAATACCATTTAAATTATGATATTAAATCAAATAAATGTTTAAAATTGAAACTATTTGTTATATTTTAATAATATAATTATGGAAGTCAAACATCATAGTATACTTTAGACGAAAATTTCAAACGTGCAACATGTGTACATGACAAATACGCGAAAGAGGAATTTTAAACTCCCTAATGTCTTTGATTTTAGCAATATTAAATGATAAAATTAATAAAACTTATTATTTCGATAAAGACGTATTTTAACAAAGTGACTGCAGGATCTCATTTATTCAATTAACTTAATCAAAGGCAAACATATATTTCGATAATAATAATTAATTATAAATTAATTATACAATAACAGTATTTGTGTTCCCTATATTAAATTATTTATTATATAGAAAATATTTCAACAGTTAAATCACGTGTTTTACAGCCTTTAAATAACTGCCACGGTAACCAAGACCTAAAAGGAAAAAAAACGTTTTTGTACATTGTATTAAAAATTCTCTTAAAATCAATTCGAAACATCTATTTTGCTTTTTTTTCTCCGTTCATGAACTCCATGAAATATATGAAAATGACACATAATATAACATAATATCAATAGTTAAATACCTATTACAATTTCTATAAATATGTGGAGAAATGTCATGTTATAGATTCCGCAGACAACAAATTTAACAATCTCTCTCATGTAAACTACAAACATTTAAATAATTAATAATTTATTTACATAACATAAAACATTAACAAACAGTATTATGAATACCAATAATTACTATCAACAAATAAAATGCCACCATTCATACATTCAGAAAACTACTTCTATGAAAAGCAACGTAAAAGCTTCGTAAAAAACTTCTAAAAATCAATACGATGGAGCATAATTTCCATAAGCATAAAAATACTTTACCAATAATCTGTAACTGCATTTTGCTAACGCTTAAAAAAGTCGACTAAATATAACTGGACAATAAATACATTAGGAAATGTTTGATTATTTATTCTTAACTCGATAAAATAATAATAAGCGTAGTACTTATATAATATACATATTATATTATATACACAAGTATAAATATGTGATGTTTTCAAATCTAGGATCAATACTCTAAAATAAATCCAACGGAGGATAAATATTGAATATTCTCGTATAATATTTACCTACGTTACTCAGTAATTCTATTATTTCCTAACAATACCTCAGTGTAGGTACATATCGATTCGAGTCATTTATTCCTTTAAAGTTAAAATAATATTTCTTCCATAAATTTAGATATAATTTAATCAATTTGAATCAATAATCATTCAATTCGATTAATCCAAAATGCCTTATATTCCATAAACTAATGGTGCTAAATTATGAAATATAATCAAAAGAAGCAACATCAGCATTCCATAATAATATAATCCCTTTGATCGATACATTTTTGACTTTAATTTGCCCTATTCAAACGTTACAACAATTTTACAAAAGTTACATACTTTTTATTAAGACCTTAAAGTTCAAATAACATATAAGTATTATACCTTCTTTGATTGCTATGGTAACACGTAATAGTATTTCATTAGGTAAAGAAAATAATTTAAAATAATTTAGGGGCACAAAACAGCGATTATATTATAATAGGTAATCCTGAAAAGAATCTATAATTATACTAACTGCAAAAATCTTTAATCACATACGTATAAAATTGTAAAAACGGAAAAAAAAACCAATAATTCGAGTTTTAATACTCGAACGACGTGGATGTTTATCAATACATACGAAAAATGTATAAGTTTTTTGATTTCATAATTACGTTCAAGTTGGTTTTTTTTTATTATTATTCTTTTATCGGTTCTATTTAATGCGTATACGAAATCGATGTAGAACACGAAACTCTCATTACCGGTCGACAGAGAATTAATAACAAAATAATAATAATAATAATAAACACTTGTAGTTTTCACAACGCAAACTGCGCAAATTACTGCGCAGTCCACGATAATCGTAAAATGTACGCACGCACAAGTATGCACACAATACAGTTTCGTGATGCATACGGTTCAGCAATAATAATACCTAACACCCAGGAGCAATAACGAAATCGCCAGCGCCGCTAGTACCTATAGGCATGCACACGCACGCACAGTACAAGGGACGACGTATGAAAATGTGATATTATTACTTGAACACGCATGAATACGCCATACGCATTGTCATTAACATTGAAAAGGCGTACGCGAATAAATGTACTCAGGAATTGGTATATACATATATACATATATATATATATATATGTATAATACATGTATAGAGGTAAGTTTAAAATATGAAAAAGGGAAATAAGTCATAACTATAAAGTTGTACCGTAAACACACGACAATGGACGGTTTCTTCGACATGTCACACAAACCGTGTTTTTATTAATCGTGATCGTTATTGTATACTCGTATATAATATTATGTAGGGCATTCTTCTGTTTCCCGAACGCGTCTTGAACGATGCGTGTACCCTAAATTTTTCAACGAAAAAATAAAATGAAAAAAAACCTCGGCAAAATTTCAACGACAACGTTCGATACGTCATGTTCAATATAATACAAGTCGCGTGTGCCGCTAAAAATAAATATTTCGTCACTTATTCGCGGACCGTCGGGCGTACGTGAGGTCTTTTTGAACGGCTGCGATGACGTTACGTTCCGTCGGTGTGACGTATATTGATGTTATATAAAATCGGTTTTATTCATAACGTTTTGCTGGAGCGCCGCACGAAAACGCGTGTCGCACGTCACAATAACGTACCTACGGGCGGACGCGAAGCAGCTGCGTGCGGTTTACACGCGCGTAGATGTATACATCACATCGGCTGCGCACCGTTAGGCCGGGTTCGCATTGGCGAGCGACGAGCGATGAGCGACTAGGAATTTCCTAAAATATATTTAACGCGTGGTTCCAAATGTGAAGCGTTTGTATTGTCGGCGACAGCGACCGGCGATTCTCGAGCGACGCGATTAATATTAATCATGTTTCATATTTGGTCGTAATTTCAGAGCGACGTGTACTTCATTTTCAAACGTGGAACAGTTTAAACTAATTTTATTCATTTAAATTTATTACAATTATTAAAATAAATCATGAGTCAGTATAATATATTTACTTCTGAGCGAAGAGAAACGTTAATTACCAAAGTTCAATTAAAACCGATTTTCAAAAAAAAAAAAAAAAAAACAACAGTAGACAGACATATTGGCAAACGAGAAATTAATTTTGTTCGATAAAATGTTTTACATAACGTCGCTTTAGCGAATCGCTACCAGATATGTAAATGCTTTTAGTCGCTCATCGCCAATCGCTCTTCGCTGTCGCCCCCGTCGCTCGCCAATGTGAACTCGGCCTTAGACGACACGGTCGTAGTTGCGTACACGCTCAACGCGCTTACACTTTCGTGTTCCTCGTATACGTACACGCACATCGTGTACGCAATACAAGTGACTTCTGAACCGGGATCGGGAGGACGTGCACGCGATTGTAATTGTTTCACCATCGACTGCTGTACACCGATGACGGTGGCGAGTTTCGTGCGCGCGCAACCGAACTTGACACATTTAATCATAATTCAATAAGTCCGACCCGACGTCAAGTTCATCGCCACCGTCGAAATTAAATTACGCGCACGTCCGCGTCGATCGTCTCGTATCCGAAAGTCCATAAAACATGTGTTTATACGTACGTAAATATAGGACATCACGTATTCGTATAATACCCTAGTCATTCACTGTCTCGTGAAAATTACATCATGGTATAGTCATCGTTACTCGATCCTATACGGTCGTCGTTCATCAGGTTTTGACCAGGACGTGGTGGACCGCAGTCGTAGTATATTCTTCTAACACTGTTGTTCGCTTTCAATACTTTTCCGTAAAAATCGACCGCGATCAAATTATTTTGTATGTATAATGTACGACTGTGGTA
Organism: Sipha flava; assembly: GCF_003268045.1. Taxonomy (NCBI): domain Eukaryota; kingdom Metazoa; phylum Arthropoda; class Insecta; order Hemiptera; family Aphididae; genus Sipha; species Sipha flava. Next base: position 551,416 of record NW_020272828.1, read on the forward strand.
CGATTCGAGTTGTAGGACTGCACGTTTCTGCATACTGCGCTACTACGAGAGACTCAGAAGCGCGAAAGTTAACGCGTCCCACGCGACATCTCATCATTATTCGTAGAGCGCGAGGTCATCACAAGAAAACTTGTTCTCGAGAGCTGTTATTTTATATAATATTGGGTTGAATCCACGATCCCTTCCGTATATAAACCGTATAAACGGGTTTTGCAACCAAAATTAACGCACGCGTGTTTATAGCTGGTGCACATATTTTTTGGAGTTTTTTAATTTTTTAATTTCTTTGTTGCATGAATATATAGATATATATGGATTTTGGTATTTAAGAGCAAAACCATTTGCTTCACATAGTAGTCCACTCGAACTGTACAGTTCGGTAATACTGCGGCCGAAAATAGGAATTAAGAAAAAAAATCTGTTCGTCTTCTACATGTATATACACGTATACAGCGTGTATTGCGTAATATATGTACCTGCTGTAAATATTAATTCATACTTGGCGTTTCAACGATGTCGGCGAACGGCCATATAATTACAAATTATGCGGTTATTCGGCAGACGGTGGCGTGCACGACATGGGTCTCTGCGTATACCCATGCACGTAAGATAAGCGATATTATCATCTCCTACGGGTGCCTAAATTATGATTGTAGATCATCGCCGAGTACAGATCAATTGTTTTGATCAATTACACAACGGCAATAGGTTTAATTAAAAATAATAATTATACTAATAATGCGCGTGTCGGATTATATCCCGTCAGGGATTAGAATAACGAAAAAAAAACGGTCGATCGCAATGTACGAGCGCTTTAATTAAAATAAAATAGTCTCCACGCAAACGTGTCCCACATTATAATACATACAAAATTATCCAGTCAAATACTTAGACAGGGCGGCCACCACGTACGATTTTAATTTCCACCATTCATTTGTATTTATTGTAAAAGCCATTTCGTTTTCTGAATAAATTAACAAATTAAGGGTAATAAATTGTGTATATATGTGAGCAGATTAGTTGTGCAAATATTATTGTTTTTAGCGTTCATAGCACACTGATTCCTCGACAGTTACGTTTATTAAAAATAAATACGCGAAAGTTGCAATTGTTAGAGAGCACCTGCACGTATAAAATGTAGTAGATATATGGTATATGTATTGTAATTTATATCAATACATATTGGTTGTACACGGTTTTAGTAAAAATTGTATATTACATTGAGAATAAAATGAATAAAAAAAAAAACCAGGATCTAATAGTAATTTTTTTCGGCACGCACAACTTTGGTTAGGTTTGTTTCGTAGATCTACAGTCCCGATTATAAACTTTAATCAACATTTAAATTTCACATGTATACGTATACGTGTAATATAATAGTGAACTCATAGGGAAACGAACACCGTTTTTCGTTTTGCAGTTCACGCAATCCGAACTGAACACAATTTCGACGCAATATAAATTCGTAGTAGAAACTCATATTATAATATTGTACATTACATTATACCATTATACGGTATTATTATATTACATCGTATTATAGCATTCGAGCCAGTCAGTAGTTTTGAAATTCATTAAAATATTATGGCGTACAGGGTTTACAATTCCCCGGAGCAGTGTTTTTTTTATGTAAATTTCAACATTTAGGTATTATTATAGGCGATGAAACTAAACTATATAACGGTTAAACATTAAAAGATAGTAGTGTATTAGTCTTTTATACATAAAATAAATAGCTGCTTAAAACATTATACAATTCATACAAATGTATATTTATTATATATTCTTATAAGTGAAATCGCATATATTTATCGAAAAAAGTTCTGATTGATAAATTTTATTTAAAAATTACATGTATAATCGAATGACTTTTATATCCTATACGCGAACAAAAATTAATTAGTAATGAATATTAAAATGTTTATTTAGAAGTTTTATAATATAAATAATTATTATGTGTTATTGTCACAAAAAATAATATAAATATAGGTACAAATAAAAAATGAGTCCAATCAATCAAAATCGTTATTATTTCGTATTATTTTAAATATATATTACATATTTATTTCTACAGGTTTTGTTTTTGTAAAAATGTTTAGTCAGTAGTATTAAGGTTACTTTGATAAGTAAAGCACATTAAATATATAAGATATAAATTTGTTTTCCCTTGGATCCTTTTTCCAATGTAATTGAAAAAAAAAATCCCTCAAATCAATCTTCCGGAAACAACTGAAATGTGATCCTGTCGGTAGAGTGACTTATTATTTTCAATACGATCCCGTTATTTTTTTAATTTATTATTTATTTCAATTATTTTATCTTCTCAGTATTTTATAGGCTATACGTATATGGATTAGTATAAGGCCTGAGTGGAAAATGTGACATTTTTGGTTTGATTAAAAAACTTTATGTACGCAGTGAATCTTAAACTTTCGACATGCAAGCCTAGCAAAGTCGTATAATGCGCGATAAAAGATGGTACAAGAAAGTAAAGGTGTCGTTCGCAAATAGTTTATATATAAATAGTAGCTTCGTTTGAGACACGGATAAAGGAAGGGAAGACGGTATCGCAGTGAAAAGGAGTAGCCCGACACTGGGCAAATAGAGTTTCAGGATGAAAAAGGCGAGAACGACAAGAGCGTTTGTTTTTGTAACGCCTTAAAGAGAAATACCGTTTGATTGTGTTTGCGTTTAAAATCTCTTAGCAAACACGATGTACACTAACCATATATATACTGTGTCATGTGTCGAGGGTTTCGAATAAATTCATTGCCGTAGCTATCCACATTGAAAAAAAAAAAAACACAAGCATTAGGATTTTATTGATCTGTAGCGTAATTTTTAATTAATAAAAGAATTCAGAAATAAATAGAATTCTATTTTCCGTAATACATACACAGTAGATTCTCGTTATGTCAAATATCTAGGGGAACAGGAAAAAGTTTGAAACATCAAGTTTTATTCAATTTTTTTAAAAAAATTGAAAAAATTAGTAAATAATTTAAATACTTGAAATACTAATACTACATACATATCAATGAATGACAATATTTAATAAACAATTTTTTTTTTTTAAAATCTGTATGGTAGGTATGTTTTTATTTCGGCACTGACTAAACCATTTTAATAGATAAACATTTATCGATGGCCAAATAAGAAGTCATCTTCACTTTCTTCATATTTCCACAGTTGAACAACAACGTTTCATCTTTCTGTTTAATAATTTACGATAATGCATTTGGTGGAATATTGAATTAATTGACGATTTCATTTTTTTTACTCTTATCTTTTCTAACTAACTGTAGCTTATTCTCCATTTCACTTATATTGACGACATTATGTGCAAACTACTATAAATATTGACTTCAAACGCGCGAAACCACAATCACTGAACCGAATATACCTACTGAACAATTTTCTGTTCTTACCGTAATAAAAATATTATTAGTGTATTCGGGGTAACGACAAATAGATTAATTTTATATCAAGTTATCGAGAGTAAATTCTATTGAGTGTAATGGTATTTTCAAGAGGATTGCAGTGTAGTTGGAAATAACGAAAAATTCAACATAGCGACGTTCGCAATAAAAAGGTTTTACTGTATAATACACATAATATATTATGTTTACATATACGAATAAGTGGTGGCGAAAAGCTATTTTCAATTATTCCTAGTATACTCATATGAAAATGATCGGATTAGCAAATTATTGTATTTTAATATATAAAAATTATCGTAAATTGAAAATATATAAAAATTTAAATGATTAGCAACAGATTACGTTGATGTACGTGGTTTAAAGAAATGTTCTATATAGAGGTGTATAAGAAAATAGCAATTGATTTCTACATTAAGTTTATAACTCTGCTATAATAAAAGAATAAACTCAAAAACGTTGAATAAATAATTTATTGTGTGTGGTATATTATATATGGGTGTGTGTGTCATGAGATTACTGTTTCATCATCCAACCAACCAGTGTATTAAATTACTCACACGCCAAGACATTTTATTCTTGTTCAAATACTTCGGTCACGTCGCATCGTTTTGGTTGAGCAAGATATTAAAATATGCAACGTCCGCATTTCATCAAATGTAACCAAGTCAAATATTAATGGTCAATGGTACCCAAGACATTTTTACAAATGCCATGGGTATTAATCTTGCACCCTCTTATAACCTCTAAAAAATTAACATTCCTATATAAATTACCATATTCGGTCAATGTGTTTAAAACAATGGCGGAATATGTTAACTAATGGATTATAATATTAACTGTACAATAAACATGCGTACACTATTAAGGTGAGGACCCGCTGTATGAGACGCCGATACCTACGGTAGGTAGCCAATACATGTACATAAAAGAGAAAAACGAGCTACGAAAACGGTTCATAATAACAGACACAGCGGTGTGAAAAAATAATAAAAGCTACACGGTACATGGTATGCGCGCGTACGCGGTAAGCTTATAAATAATTAATAATTGCATTTATACAATATCACATATATATATATATATATATATGTATATATGTGTATATCACATATATATATATATGTGAGCTAAATAGAAATTCGTTAATTTTTCTTGTAATTAAGAACACGAAAGATGTATTGTGTTAAATTTTAAAGGTTTGCGCGTGGCGTATACATTGTACTGGCACGCGCATGAACGTGAAAGGCCGATGACGCCTTCGTTATTATTATTACACCAGACGAATAATAGTAATAATAATAATCGTTCGTGTATAGTCGCCGCTGCGTGAAAGGATTACGGTTAACGGTGAACAAAGGACTAATATGCGTACTCGTAACGATACGATCTTGTTTGCTGTCGAAAAACGCGTTCAAGGATCAACTAATTATTGCAGTGCGTGTGCACGTCATATCGTTATTGTACGAATAGAATTCCGTCGGATGAATAAGACGCGAGTTTGTTCCAAAATACTAATAATATTATGTTAGCACGTAGTCGTCGCGTAACAGTATCATATTTCGGTCACGAATATTGTGTACGGCGGACGTTTATTACGAACTGTACAGAGTAATACGAGCACGAAGACGTTTAGCGGTACGGTTTAAGCGTGCGTAAACCCGGTATACGCGATATGTGTTTACGTCTCGTACGTCGAACCAACGTACTACACTGTTGTACGCCGTCGAAACCGGAGAAACGTGACGAAAAACTTTCGTTCTCCGTACCTGCGTGCGACGTGCAAATCAAATATTTACACGCACGCACACACACACACACACACACACACGATTAGCGTAAATTTATACAATACGTATATTAGATGATACAGAGGTATAGATGCATTTATCGTTTGAATTACATATTAAAGATATTTCGTGCGCGACGATTTGTTAACGTTATGAATTACGATTTTCGAGTCTGACTCGCGGCGAACGTGACTGAAATTCGGTATGGCGCACTTGTGTCCGATCGATCGGGCGCGCGATGATGAACGAACGCACACTTTTGTCAAGTCCGATTGCACCTTGTTTACGGACCGACGGCGGGGCCGATACAATATCAACGTTTGCACACCGACACACGCACATTTATATATAACAAACTATACGTATCCTCTCGTGTTGAGTGACAGTCAAATACGCGTACAGCGCGAGTGTAACGTTTGCGGGCGCGTGCGCAATTGAACAAGCACGTTATATCATAGCGGCAGGCAGTGGAAAACAGATCGTGGAGTTGAAAAAATAAAACGTTTCGGTTGTTTGCGCAAGGCCCGAAAAACCGTTTTTGTTTCTTTTTTGGTCGAGGAAAAAAAATAAATTAAATTAAAATCTCTTCGAGGCCATAACACCGAGTCTCCTTAACTACCACTCCCCTTCCGCGAACACACAGCCACGCACTATTCGACTGAAACTACGCGCATTGGTAAACTTTTCCGCGAGAGCAGCAAATAATAATAAAAAAAAAAAAAAAAAAAAAAACGCAAGCACACATATAGCTCCGCGAATTTGCAAATATGACATTTGCGCAGCAAAGTTGGTTTAACCTATATCGTGTTTCAAAAAAAAAAAAAAAAAAAAAAAAACATCAAATTAACGGTTTACATGAAAATACGAAGATACAATGAATGATGTATTGCAATGCCTATACATTAGTTTGAATTCAATAACTGCGTAAAATAAATAAAATTGGACAAAGTAGTTACAATATAATCAATCGTTACAATACGATTATAATGAAACACGAAAGTTTTTACTATTACACGTCGAGTAGATCGAATCAATAGGACACGAGAACAGCATAACATGCATACGGCTTTTTATGCGATTGACAAGCGTACGTTAAACTTAACTATCTAACACGTACTGATATTTGAAAATATAAACAATATAATTTAATTTAAAATACAATCGATCATATTATTTTACTCATGATCCGACTACAAACCAAAAAGTATAATTTATTGTCATTGTTAATTCATTAATACACACAATGCAAAAAGTAAAAGTGATGACATAATAATGCTTAGAACTAGACGATAAAAGAACGTGATAGAAGAAAGTGCGCTCGTAAACATTTAATATAGTGACACCACATCACTTTACGAAACCGAACTTTCGTGTTTAATTAAAATACGTTTATGAGTATATGGTTTTAAAAATCTGGTGAAAAACAGTGGTACAAAATTAACGAAATGCGCTCATTGAAATGGCATTGCGTACGCGCTAGTTGTGGGAAGCACTCTCATTAACGCAGTTGGTATTTTTTTTTTAAATACTTTTTAAATTAAAAATAAGCTGTCACTTTAATACACCTGCGCGGTCGTGTTGACAACGGGAAATTAAAATGTTTTGTGGTAAATGTATATAGAGGCAAAAAGATGGCAGTCGATCATGCAATGTTTAAAAATACAAACGGTGAAAGTGATTTTCCTATTTTATAACCTACAAAATAAAAAAAAAAAAAAAACTATCAAGGCTATAACTTCTTCTTTTTTTGCTTCGGGCATCACAAGTTCTTTATTTTTAACTTTTTTTCAAACCGATTTTCTTGCACGTATTTAATGTACATCATATTTCGCGATATCAAAACCTTATCAATTATAAAATTACTTCTATAGGTACAGATATACTACATCAATACAAAGTGCATCATGATTTTTGTACGTATTTGGTTAAAACTTAGAAAATATACGAAAGTTCCTCCAAAAAAAGTTCTCATATAAATCTGCAGATAATAAATTGCACACAATAAATAACACCCACGCACAACGAAATAACCCCCATTAAACTTGCAACACATAAATATACATAGTATTTTTTCATATATAAGTCTAGAAGTCTGAATCCAGAGAATAGGTTTTTATTTTGCGGTCACGTTTTAACACCACTGGCACAGGATATGTTTAATTATATTATTTTGTATTATGTAAGGAACAATACCCGGATCATTTTGTTTTCGCATATTAAAGAGTTGTATACTTATTTAAATTCAAAATTATTTTACATAAAATAAAATGTGTGAAGAAAGAGAATAAAAATGTGTGTATGCATAAAAAGCAAAAAGAATTATAAAATAGGACAAGAAATTAATACATATGCATGAAGGATACATTATAATATTATATATTGATGATAAGATATCCTACATAAATCAACCGGATTTGCTTAAGATGAATAATAAATTATACAATTTACACATTAAGAGAGCTAATAACTAACAGACGCCTAACTGTGTAGTACAAAGAATATTAATATCGAAAAGTGTAGCATGAACTGATAAAAATATAACAATCTGTCAATAACGACATACAATTAATAATATTTCCCCGTTAATTGTCAGCGGAAAATACTCGAATAGTTTTAACAAATTATTTAATGAATTTTAGTGTTGATTCTATAGCTAAAAATAAAATATTGGTACCGCAACTTAATAAATTAATATTTCTCATATTGTACTACGTCAATGTCAAGTCCATTGAAGTGTTTAGGGTTAACAGTATCCAAAATACGTTATGAAATTCAAATAATTGTATGCTTCCGGGTTTTCTTTAATTTTAAAATGTTCACGAGATAAAATCAAGAATATTGATTATTTGTCACAATATATAAAACATCATAATATGAGCAAACTATAGACATTAAGTGTACATAATAAAATAATAAAAATGTATTCAAATTTTTCGACAAATATAATTAAAAATATTTCATTAGTCCATCACTTGAAATGCATGAGAAAGAAAAAACCAATATGACCGTAATCAGTTTAATAGTTAATTAATAATAATAATAATATAATTATTAAAATTAATAATAGTTAATAAACTACATTTTAGTCGATTACTTTTATTATTATTATAATTTATGAAATTTATTTAGCATAATAACTTACAAATAAGTTATATGAAATAAATAATAAATTATAGCTACAAATCAAAAACTGAAAATTCAGAAATTAAAATATAAAAATGCATTTCCTATCTCACCATATGTGTTGTCCATTCTTAGTAATTTTGAAGTTATTTCGACATAGGTAAATCAAGCTCTACTTAAATTCGCTTTAACAACTAACCTATAATGATTTATTAAAGCTTTCCATCATAACATATCATGACAACAATAATACAAAACTGCCTTATTAACTTATTACTAAAATTAACGAATTAAAATAGTAGTGATAAATAAATAGTATTGCCAAAAAGGCAATACAAGCCGAGTACTTTTTACATTTATGCTTAAGTACCTACAAAATTATTGCATGATAGAGTTTCCAAAAGGAAAAAACTGATTTTAACAAACGTTGTTAAGTACCTCAGTAAGTACAGTATTTAAAAAAAAAACAAAACAAAACATACACGGTTGTCAGAGGTTCTAATCTGTAATCGAATTTGTGATGCTTTAAGTAGACATGTTAGGTAATTGTGTAATGTTTAAGGGTTAGACGGATGACCGGATTTTTCCGTCAGGTTTTATCGCTTGATATGCCAACGGCCCGCCAGCGAAAATTGTCACTGTATGTTCGGTAGAATAGAATCTTATCGAAATAAAACGGAATAAAAATGTATTCATAATAGCGTTTACAAAATATAGAAATCTAAATGGATCATGGAAAATATTTTGTGGTTATTTGAACTAAAATGGAACATTTAAAATAAATGTTTAAAAATTCTATAATTACTTGTATATTATTAATAAAAACCCTGGGATGGTAATAGTATTTTTTTTAGTTTTTTTTTTTCGAAAACCAAAATGAAAACTATTAAAGTTTAATAACCTTGGACATAACATATACGTTTAATTTAATTAAACTATAAATAACATGAAGGATGAAACAATGTTTTCCTAAAGTAACAACATTGTAAAGTCTTTATTTCTAAGCTTCAAGCTTGTAAACAATATAAGCTTCCTCACTATGTTCAAAATTAAAAATGTACTCTCACACGGACGTAACAAACACAGAAAAAGGATGTGATATTTAACTACATTTCTGAATTTTAATTTTTTTTTTTCATTGTAACGATTGTTACATGGTTATTAGTTATATATCGAGCTACGGTAGAATATATTCAAAAGAACTAAAAATCTTCCCTGAATATCGTATATTTAACTGGTCATCCCTGACCACATTACAAAATTCACAATAATGTTATAGTAACATTTTTTACAGCAACAAAATATAGACTAATCATAAAAAGAAAATTTTACAGCGGAACGAGATCCGTATTATTATTATAGTATTTCTGTTGTAACCGATTCATACAAGTATATAAATAATAAAATCAATAATCCTATGTAATCTAATAGGTATGAAAATAAATCGATAAAAATTCACAACTTAAGCATTTATATATATATATATAAATGAAGTTATTAAAAATTTAAATAAACGGTTCTTGTATCACTATATATATAATATTAATTCGCAAAAATTATATTTTTTGGTGATTCATTTAACGCAGGGTGAAATAGAAGCATACTAAAGTATTATTATTATTCGGAATTCGTAGAACTTTGAATTCATCAAGTGTATCTTATTCATTTAATTGTTATGTGCTATAGAATAAAATAAACATTTATAATCAATTGAAAGTGAAAATTAAAACGAAACATTATGCCATGGTGCCTATTTATTATAAGAGCATTTAAAAAAAAAAAAATAAAACGCATCGCCTCAGTTATTAAACATGTTGACATGTAATTCATTTCGAATACAGTTAGCGAAAATAAAACCCAGTATATTACCTAAAAAAGTAGAGTATTGTATGTTAATGGATATTTTCTCCGAGTCTGTAGCACAGGCAGTATAAGTACGCAAGTATAACACGCAGTAATTAAATTTGTTTCTTTTTTGAAATATGTATCATTACAAATTGTAAAATATATTTCCGTACAGTTAAAATGAGATTTAAAAAAAAAAAAAACGCATTATAACGTCACATTATACTCTCGGCGATACAAGAGAAACCCTTCGTCTACGAAAGACTATAGAATTTAAAATGAACGTAAGAAAAAAAAAACGTCGTGCGCAGTTAGGTTTAAAAGTATAAAAAAAAAAAAAGAGAACTATTCATTCCGCAACGAAATGAATAAAAAACAAACGTTCAATCATTTAAACCCCCGTGGACCAAACGAACGAATACGTAATTTTTTTAACCCACCCGGTACCGCATCATAACACCCAACAGGGTAACGGGTAATGACAATAACAATAATACACACAAAACACGAGCACACGTTCGTACGTGTACGTTTCGTGCAGTGGGGTTACGACGTTTGTACGACTAAAACGCAGCGAATGCGCCGTGGAAACGTCGTAACGAGAAACCCTCGGACGGCGGAACGGACGTGATTCGCACGTACGGTTGTGTTGCACGCGAGGAGCGAACCAATCCGGTGCACGGGACACTCGCGGCGTTGCCCCTAGACACGCGTTACACGCGTCGGGAGCACCGTTCATTACGCGGCCGCCGCGGTCCGAAACGCTATAATGTTTATGATAACGAGTTGTCCGCCGCCGCCGGGACGGTCCG